>NC_090654.1:173844691-174144691 GCF_040937935.1 Hyperolius riggenbachi | reverse complement strand
AAACAGGTATACAGTGGCGGGTCCACTGAACAGAACAGGTATGCAGTGGCAGGTTCACTGAACAGGTATGCAGTGGTGGGTTCACTGAACAGGTATGCAGTGGTGGGTTCACAGCACAGGTATGCAGTGGTGGGTTCACAGCACAGGTATGCAGTGGTGGGTTCACAGAACAGGTATGCAGCCAGACAGGAACAAGTTAAGCCTAACTAATCTTTCCCTGAGAGACAGTCTGCAGCAGCTCGCCCTACTCTCACTAACGCAGGCAGCACACGAGTGACCGTAATGGCCGCCGCTGCCTGCCTTATATAAGGGGGGGTGGGGCTCCAGGGGCTAGTGTAGCCTAATTGGCTACACTGGGCCTGCTGACTGTGATGTAGAGGGTCAAAGTTGACCCTCCATGTGCATTATGGGGCGAACCGAACTTCCGCAAAGGTTCGCCTGCGGGACGCGAACCACTGAAGTTCGCATGGAACCGTTCGCAGGCGAACCGTTCGGCCCAACTCTACCAGTGCAGAGGTTGCTCGGGAATGGCAGCAGGCAGGTGTGAGCGCATCTGCACGCACAGTGAGGCGAAGACTTTTGGAAGATGGCCTGGTGTCAAGAAGGGCAGCAAAGAAGCCACTTCTCTCCCAAAAAAACATCAGGGACAGATTGATCTTCTGCAGAAAGTATGGTGAATGGACTGCTGAGGACTGGGGCAAAGTCATATTCTATGATGAAGTCCCTTTCTGATTGTGTGGGGCATCTGGAAAAAGGCTTCTCAGGAGAAGAAAAGGTGAGCGCTACCATCAGTCCTGTGTCATGCCAACAGTAAAGCACCCTGAGACCATTCATGTGTGGGGTTGCTTCTCATCCAAGGGAATGGGCTCACTCACAATTTTGCCAAAAAACACAGCCATAAATAAGAATGGTACCAAAACACCCTCCAACAGCAACTTCTTCCAACAATAGTTTGGTGAAGAACAATGCATTTTCCATCACGATGGAGCACCGTGTCATAAGGCAAAGGTGATAACTAAGTGGCTCGGGGACCAAAACGTTGAAATTTTGGGTCCATGGCCTGGAAACTCCCCAGATCGTAATCCCATTGAGAACTTGTGGTCATTCCTCAAGAGGCGGGTGGACAAACAAAAACCAACTAATTCTGAGAAACTCAAATAAGTGATTATGAAAGAATGGGTTGCTATAAGTCAGGATTTGGCCCAGAAGTTGATTGAGAGCATGCCCAGTCGAATTGCAGAGGTCCTGAAAAAGAAGGGCCAACACTGCAAATACTGACTCTTTGCATAAATCTTATGTAATTGTCAATAAAAGCCTTTGAAACATATGAAGTGCTTATAATTATATTTCAGTGCATCACATAAACAACTGAAACAAAGATCTAAAAGCAGTTTAGCAGCAACCTTTGTGAAAACTCATATTTTTGACAGTCTCAAAACTTTTGGCCAGGACTGTAGAAATTGGACCATTAGTGGACACCTTAAGACTTTGGAGGGGGTGGTTGGACTAGTGGATTGGGCTGCATGTTGAAACTGTTGTGTATTGTATCAATCTTGTTGTTAAACTATGACGTTAAATCTTTGGAAGAAAAGCATGTCATTGGGGGAACAGCTTGCGTTAAAGAGGAACTCCAGTGAAAATAATGTTATAAAAAAAGTGCTTTATTTTTACAATAATTATATATAAATGATTTAGTCAGTGTTTGCTCATTGTAAAATCTTTCCTCTCCCAGATTTACATTCTGACATTTATCACATGGTGACATTTTTACTGTGGGCAGGTTATGTAGCTGCTCCTAGCTGTTTTGGCTGTTAGAGACAGCTGTAAACAGCTACTTCCTGTCTGTGAACATTGTTACATTGTGGCAGTTTGCCCAGAGTACCGCGGTACCAGAGTTTCTTGTGGGAGGGGTTTCAGCACAAAATCAGTCATACATCGCCCCCTGATGGTCTGTTTGTGAAATGCAATAGATTTGTCATGTAAAAGGGGGTATCAGCTACTGATTGGGATAAAGTTCAATTCTTGGTCGGAGTTTCTCTTTAAGAGGTAGGATCAGTAGAAAGTTGAAGTTAATCATAGTCTTTTGTCTTTTTGTGATCTTCCTTTGCTTGAGATGATTGGTGATCAATATAAAAAAAAATCAACTGGAAATGTAAATGAAATCATATTAAAGCCAAAAACCGCCAAACAATTAATTGGCAGCTATGTAACTATATCAGCTGTTGGTTAGTTGAGTAGCAGCTCCTGGCTTTGGTTTGTCCAATGTCTCTTTCATTTCCTGTTTGTATACTTGTTGAATCTTCTTCTTAACATTTTTAATATAATAATTTTGTACAACTTGTGATGCAGCCCTTCATTTCTGTCAGCTACGTACTGAGATTGCATTAATCTACTGCCTTTATCTGACTCAGGCCATAGGAATGTAGCTTGGGGCTCTCTGTCCTTGCATCTAGCTTACATTTGATTATGATTGTTACTATCTTCATTAAACATTATAAAAATAGATTTCAGCTAAAAATGATGTCTTAAAAGTCTGATTGCATGACCATAGGCTGCTGTGAAAAAGAGATATGGCCTCATCAGAGGGAGAAACACCCAGTGCAATTGCAGATTTAGTGGAACGTGCTGGAGAAAGGACTTACTCACTTGTCCTGTGTGCTCCTCCGATTTCCTAATAGCATCCCGTCTCCATGGCCCCTCAGGCCACAGCCGCTTCACGTGGCCTGCCAGCATGTGATGTCAATATGGTAATACTAGCGGGAAACATAGGGTATCTAATTATACTATTGGTGTGTGTTTGGGGAGCAGGGGGAAGCAGGAAATTTGTGCGCCTGCAGCTAATGGACTATCTGGGCACCCCATGCAAAATATCTGCTACTGGCCGCCAAAAATAGAAATTTGGACGTCCGAGATATAGCGGGCGCTGGGCCCGTCCAACTGATATTTTTTGTTTTGTAAATTATCATTTTGAAATTCATTTTGAGAATTATATTATTTTGATTTTTTTTTTTTTTTTATCATTTTCATTTTAAGAATTATTATTTCGTAAATTATCATTTTGAAATGTATTGTCTTAGAAATGTGTAATTTGTGGGTTTTTCTTTTTTTACTTTATTTGCAGAGGGAGAGAGTTTTAAGGCTAGGTGTGGGGGGTTTTAGGGTTAGGCATCAGAAAGGGTGGTTTTAGGGTTAGGCACCACCAGGGGGTCTTAGGGTTAGGCACCTCCAGGGGGGGGGAGGGGTCTTGGCGTTAGGCATCAGTAGAGGGAGGGTTCTGTGTGAGAGTAGGGTTAGGTTTAGTTGTAGTAAAATACAGGGCTGTGGAGTCGTTAAAAAATATTCCGACTCCTCAGTTTATGAAACCTCCGACTCCAGGTACCCACAACTGCTCCGACTCCTTAACTCCGACTTCGTAGTCTAATTTTTACAAAAGCTATGGATTTGGTTAAAAATCATCCGACTCTCACTCCAACTCCTCACTTTATTGAAATCACCGACTTCAGGTACCCAAAATTGCTCAGACTCCAACTCTCCGACTCCGACTCCACAGCCCTGGTAAAATATCAGTAATATTAATTCATGTTTTATAATCCTCATTATGACTATACTGTATATATAATATATATATATATTTTTTCGTTTTCATTGATATAGACAATATTGTGTAATTTCAGATTCACCCTGCACCCTTTTTAACCACTTGAGGACCACAGTACTAAATCCCCCTAAAGACCAGGCTAATTTTTGTGAAAATGGCCACTGCAGCTTTAAGGCCAAGCTGCAGGGCTGCACAACACAGCACACAAGTGATTTCATCCCCCCCCCCCCTTTTCTCCACATCAACAGGGCTCTCTGTTGGTGGGGTCAGATCGCCCCCCAGATGTTTATTTGTTTTTTTATTTTTCCCTTAATGTTTTTTTTTTTTTAATAAATTCTGCAGTTTTTTGTTTGTTTAAATTCCCCCCTCCCTTCCTCCCCCCGCTGGCCAATCCATGTGATCAGCTGTCATAGGCTTCAGCCGAGTGGCGATTGCTGCTCGGAGACTAAAGAGGGGGCGGAGCTCCCCCCGAGCAGGAGATGCGCGCACAACCTGCGCGCGATCTCCTGCAAAACAGAGTCCCAGGACTTGACGCCAATTGGCGTTAGGCGGTCCTGGGGCTGCCGCCGCGGCCACGCCCATTGGTGTGGAGCGGTCTTGAAGTAGTTAATACTGTTATTTTAACATATTTAATATTTATTATTCTAACTCAGATGAATAAATGATAAAAAAAAAATTGTTATAGATGATATTTTACAATTTTGGCTTCACCCTGTGCCTTTTTCCTGGCACCCTTTTTTAATGTATGCGGACAGGGGTATTTAATACTGCTTTCTGGGAGGGAGAGGCTTCACAGAGGCACCTAATACGAACTGGTGGTGCGGCAGGAGGGGCAGTTAATACTACTACCTGTGGGAGGGGCACAAAGGCACTGAATACTATTATGGGATAGGGGTACAAAGGCACCTAATTCTATCTGGGGTGAGAGGGGCACAAAGGCACTTAATACCTTTATCTGGTGTAGGCACAGAGGCACTCTATGGGTGGGAGGCACAGATGCACTCCTAATATAACTACAATGGATAGGATGGACTAGACGATACTTAATATTACTATCTGGGGGAGGCGAGGCACTGAGGTGGACCAATATCAGTGTCTAGAAAGAGGTGGGGGTACAAAGGCTACCTAATTATGGGCCATAACTGATTTTATTTAGGGTACCTAATGTAATAGAATGCACATTACAATGTCAAAACATAAAAAGACCCCAGCATCCCTACTTTCTAATAAAAAAATGGAAAATGAATACTGTTCCTTACCAGGACTTCACAAAATCAGTTAGATTAAACCATTAAAACTTTACATTTATTAATAGGTTAATTGAAAAATGGACTTTAAAGTGTACCTGATACCAGTCAATAAAGTAATTGATACTTACCTAGGGCTTCCTCCAGCTCTCTTCAGGCCATACGCTCCCTTGCTGTGTCCCCAGGCGACTCGGTTTGTCCGCTAGCCAGCCTGGTAACTTGCCTCAGTGGCGCCTCATCACACATGCATAGGCTGGAAGCACGCACTCCCCTGTTGTATTCCCATGGCCAGGAGCTTTCTGTGCCTTTATTATTGATTTATTTAATTTATAAAGCGCCAACATATTACGCAGCGCTGGACATTAGTTTAGGTTACAGACAATATTTAGGGGTGACATACAGCAAAATGACAATACATGAATACAAGAAAAACCAGATCACGCAGCACAGTATGAGTACATACTAATGCATTTGCATTAGTACTATGACTGAGGCAAGTTACCAGCCAGCTAATGGATGAACCAAGCGGCCCTGGGAAACAGCAAGGGAGCCCAAGGCCTGAAGGGGGCTGGAGAAAGGCCCCAGGTAAGTATCAATTATCTTACTTGATTGGTCTTAGGTTTCCTTTAAAGAATGAAGCAGGCTTCATTTGAACATGTGAATATTGCATACATATGAGCATATTAGGTCATTTGACCATTTTGGAAAGTAACAGCCATTTTCAATTAATCAGTTAAGAAATGATTTTATCTTTTATTTTCGACACACTGCATCTTCTGATTATTCACATAACCCCCTCATTATGTAAGCATGTATCATATCTTTTTACAAGGTTTTGAATCCTTTTGTTGTAGTAGCATCACATTCCTCACCTACGGGTCTAAGGGCCTGTACACACTGCTGCACTTGCACTGCGCTTTTCAAATCGCATGCGCTTTTTAATCGCAAGGTCTTTTGAAAAATAATGAAAATCGTGAAGACCTGTACACACTGGTGCGATGCGCTTTTTCTATTCTCATGAAGGTTTGCGATTTAAAAATCGCATGTGATTTTAAAAGCGCAGCAGTGTGTACAGGCCCTAAGGAAATGAGGGGGGGAAGGGGGCTTCATGTTAATGATGCGGAACAAATGGAGAGATGAGTTGAACCCGACAGATGCTTGTTAAATTACATTAATAGAATTACTTGCGTGGCAGATAAAAGCAAACGTCTGTTGTGGACGTACCCTGTATTTCAACCAAAAAGGTGAGGAAAAAAGATACCAAGGTAGAGGGAAACCTCTGGATAATTTCGAGGCTTCATTAATTTTCTCCAGCTCCTCCACTGCTTGCCAGGAGTGGACCCCCTTCTTCTTCTAAACCACACTCCCCTCAGTTTACAAGTGCAGCCACACTGCACCTGCACAAGTCCTATCCGCATCTGTGCAGTAGCACTGTGCCGCTCATGCACAGCTTGAGATTGACCACTGCAGCAAATCTGACAAGCCCTTGTTGGACTTGCTAAGAGTGTTGCAGCGCTGGATTATTGGGGCAGAGGTTAATGGGGGAAGCCTAAGGTCTATCCAGAGGCTTCACTCTACTATAGTAAGTATCTAACTTTTCTCCAATTTTTGGTCTTGGATTCACTTTATCATTCAATGCAGTACAAAAAAAAACCAGAAATCTGCCCGACTTTTATGGCGCATTGGAGAATGGTTGGCGAAACCTCACCAATGCACCACCCGAGACATGACACACACACACCACACACACACTTCCTCAGTTCACATAACTTCCCCAAGAAGCTTCAGCAAACAGGAAGCCCGAGTGAGCTCTGCAGTACTATACAATTGTGTTTCCATCTATATTTAATTTTTTGTGGGTAGGCCTCTTCCACAGCCCATGATTTACTATGGCCAAGCTTCCGTTCCTGTATTCTTTATTTTTTTTCCTTGCTCTTTGTTGATTGTAGATCTATTTCTGACTAGTGATTTAGCTGGCCTTTACATCCTGTTAGCTGTGAAGAAGCTCACCACGTTTCATCTTCATTTCTACCTTCATATGTTGACTGTGCAGCTTTGTCAAAGTGCTAAAACAAGTGCTATAGAAAGCTAACATAAGGTCATTCTGGCTTTAGCTACTTATTAGAAATAGTCGCTCTTGTATTCTTATATTTTTCATCCAACAGGATAAAACATCAGAGTCAGATAGCTCAGCATGAGTTACCTTGTTGACAGCCACATTTTGCATTAGTGTAATATTGGTTCTCTGTTCTGGGAAAAAATTAAAGAAACCTTGTTGACAGCCACATTTTGCTAAGGATAGGTATTGAAACACAAGTACTTTGCATCTGCAATATCCACAAATAAAAGGTGAAATATGTGTCATTAGCTTTTCTGATGAATAGTGTTTGGGTGTATCACTCACGCAGTTCGGTAAAATAATTTAGGTCAGTATTTGGTATTTTACACTTTTTTCAAAATTTACTAGGATTTCCCGCATGTGGTAGAAGTTCGTAATATACTGAAAAAAAACATGCTTCAATTCACTAAGCCCTGTCCGGTAGTCTCACCAGCTGTCGAGCTGGGCAGGCAGCAAGATATCAGTCTTCTCTTCTGTGCATGAGCCAGTCTATTTTCTGTCAGTGCACTCCTTTATCCCTTCAGCTGTGTATCAATTTACAGATATGCGCATGTAAGGGGATACAGAAGAGCCTTTTTAAATATCTCCTTCTCCTGCTCTGCCATTCTGAAGTCCCGCCCGCCAGAGTATCAGATCGAATGGAGTGAGAAGCAGGTCTCTGTGGCTCTCCCTATTGCTTGTCTGGCTCTCCCTATTGGCTGTCTGCTACATCTGTCAACTATTACTGCATCTAGATTGTAACTTTCTGGCAGTCAGAGCTGGAGATAAATTCTAAACAATTTTACTTGATTTACCAAATGCTTGAATCTTTGTGAATTGCAATTTCTTGAACTATTTACTGCACAAATCGGTAATTTACCTCACTAGTTGGTAACTTTACTTTTGAGTGTGGTAATAGGTTTAGTGAATTGTTGTTTTATAAGATGTTCAGAAAAAAGCTCCTGTTTTCTGCATTACGAAATGTAGTAATGCTTAGTGAATTAAAGAGAAACCGTGACCAAGAATTGAACTTCATCCCAATCAGTAGGTGATACCCCATTTTACATGAGAAATCTATTCCTTTTAACAAATGGATCATCAGGGGCTTCTGTATGGCTGATATTGTGGTGAAGTCCCTCCCACAGGAGACTGTGAGGACCATTTTCCTGGCAGTTTCCTGTCTGTGAACCTCATTGCATTGTGGGAAATAGCTGTTTACAGCTGTTTCCAACTGCCAAAAAAGCAAGCAGCAGGTACTTCCACTTACATCACCCACCAGCAGTAAAAATGTCACCATGTGATAAATGTCAGAATGTAAATCAAGGAGAGGAAAGCTTTTACAATGGGCAAACACTGACTAAATCATTTATACATAATTATTGTAAAAATGAAGTACTTTTTTTATTACATAATTTTCACTGGAGTTCCTCTTAAAGGTCAATGTGTAAATCCTATATTTAACTGAAAATTATACAAAACCAATGGGCAGCATTGTGGCATAATGGATAGCACACACTAGAGTCCCAGATTTTAGTATTGCTTTAACCATTTTAGCCTTTTGGACATGACTTTCATGCCCAAAAGGCTGGTGCTGCGCGCTCCCGCAAGCGATCGCGTGCACGCACGTCCCCGTGCCGCCCCCTGTTGCCCCAGAGATCAATGAATGGGAACGTTGTTCCCATTCATTGATCTAAGTCCCCGATAGAAAAACCGACGGCTTCTTTTCAGAGGCCGAGGTCTTTCTGAAAAAAAAAATATGCACATGCATTTTTATTACAAAAAACACAATAAATTACATTTAAAATTAACTGTTTACCTCCCACACCCAAAAAATACCTAAATACATTTTTTAACTAAAAAAAAAAAATACAATTTAAAAAAAAAACAAAAACAAAAAACTAATAGTTATCTAATGGTCTAAACTTTTTAATATGCACGTGATGAGGGTATACAACTAATATTTTTGAAATTATAAGCTTGTAAATAGTGATGGACGCAAAACAAAAAAAATGCACCTTTATTTCCAAATAAAATATTGGCGCCATACATTGTGAAATGGACTTAATTTAAATGATGTAATAACCGGGACAAATGGGCAAATAAAATACTTAGGTTTTAATTATGGTAGCATGTATTATTTTAAAACTATAATGGCTGAAAACTGAGAAATAATGAATTTATTCCATTTTTTCTTAATATTCCTGTTATAATACATTTAGAAAAAAATAATTCTTAACAAAATGTACCACCCAAAGAAAGCCTAATTGGTGGTAGAAAAAACAAGATGTAGATCAATTAATTGTGATAATTAGTGATAAAGTTATTGGCGAATGAATGGGAGGTGAAAATTGCTCGGATGCATAAGGTGAAAAACGACTGAAGGCTGAAGTGGTTAAGGCTACCTAAACTGAAAAAAAAGCAGTTTAACTTACCTGGGGTTTTTTTCCAGGCCCCTGCAGTCCTTCTGTTCCGTCTGTGATTCCATGATCCTCCAATCAGCTGCAGCACCCCTCTGTCAGCCGGGCAACATGGTGAGTCGCCAGCCACTGTAGAAATGTTTACGTACTGTGCATGTGCAGAGGATTGTCCATGGGAATCCTGCGGATCGGGGGCGTGCAAACAGCTGGCAGAGGAGCCCTGCAGGTGACTGAAGGATCATGGAAGCACAGCAAGGGCACAGGATGACTGCAGGGAGCTGGAAGAAGTCCCAGGAAAGTTAAACTGCTGTTTTTTCTCTAGTTTAGGTTCCCTTTAAGGGAACTGTTTACATGGAATTTGCATGGGTTTCCACTGGGCAATCTGGTTTTCTCCCGCATCCAAAAATAATAGTGATAAAGTAGTCTGTTCCACCTTAGCCCCCCATCATGCTCCAGCAGCGGTAAGCATTCTGCATTTACGCAGTAGTACTGCACAGGCACAGAACACTCCCGGCGGTGCACACGTGGGCAAGTCACACAGAAGCATGTGACTGGGAGGCAAACAACTGGGCCCCATAAAAGCACATGACTGGTCAGATTACTGGTGGAGATAGCAAGAGAAGGGAGCGCCCAGAGGACAAAGAGGGTGCCCACGTACCTGTACCTCATGGGGCTGGAGGAAGCCCCAGGTAAGTATAAATGCACACTTTAAAAAAAAGAAGCAGTGGTAAAACTTACTCCTGAAGAACCATAGTCAGTACGACTTGAAGTGAACCTCCAGACTAAAAATCTACTTAGCAGCACTGAAAAGGCTTGGCGTTTCTTTAACAGTTTCACAGCTTCAGAACCTTTTCTAACTCAAGCCTCATTTTTAGCTCCACAGAAGAAAACTGCCCGAGTATTTTTCCCCTGATACTGTGCAAAGCATGATGGGATGTCTAATAATGTTGTTCTCCTTCTGCTGTTTTAGCACAAACTTTTTTTTTTTTTATATTGTATTTAGAATTTGAAAATTTGAAGCCTAGTGCACGCAGCTGGGAGGAGTGATCCGGACACAGGACAGTTGGAACTGTGTCTCATGCTCCCTGTCACCTCCTCTCAACCAAAAAGATGGCTGTCCCCATTAAAAAGATGGCTGCACCCATGAAATCACAAACATTTGCCTGTTCTTTTAAAACAGGGTGGGTAAGAGATTATATAATATTGAATAAATCTCTTAACCACAGATTCCTTCTAAATAGGAAAATCTATAGGTCATGCCTTAATCACATACAATTCGAACCATCTAATTTCACAATTGATTGATCAGCGTTTGCCAGTAATAAAAATAACAATTATAATTAAAGTTTCAATAAATCACCAAAAATCAGTGATTTAAGGAGATTGTAAAGTTTAAAATATTACCATGAATCAACAATAATTTCACTTGCCCTTTAAAACAAACTTGGTACATGCAGAACTGGGGGTTGGAGCACTTTATATTCCAGGATTGCTTGTTAGTCTCAGCCCATTCCCGTAAATGGCTGTTTTAGTTGTGAGGCTGAGGACTATACATATTATAATTACAACCAAAGTGAGTCTATAAGAGTTTATGGAGAGGCTGACCACTCCATAAATTACCAATAACACCTGAACACTTTAGCCTGTGACTCATAGATGGCAGCGCATGAATAAGCTGCATGCTGATGTATAGTAAGGAGGACTGCCAGGAATTCCTGATCCAGTAAAGGTCTAGACATCATGTGTATATTGCTGACACTCACACACTGGTTGCCTGGCAACTGTGTTATCATCCATCTGTGCATACCTCCCAACTTACAAAGATGAGAAAGAGGGACAATTTTTAGCTAAAAAGTTGACTCTACTTCACCTCCATTCGCACTTCCAATCAAGCACTTCATAAAGAATTCTTTAATAAATTATACATTTATATTTTTCAATTCACATTGATCCTTTCTTCTATTGCTTTTCATTAGCAGATTAAGCTGGCAAGCCAATAATTTTGAGTCTGGGCATACAATATAGTACCTGCTACTTTTTTTTAGTAAGTACGTTTATTTTTATTGATTTGTACATAAGGCCAAAAAAAGGACACATGGGGAGGAAAGATGGACAGAAGTACCATCTCTTTAGAGGGACTGTTGTGTTATATGATATAATTTGTGCAGTAAGTTGCCTTGCAGCTAAGTGACATCTCAGGCGCTGTAGTAGGTGTCAATCAAAGCACTAGAAATGGAAAGTTATGATTTTCTTTTTAACCTAATCCATGTTGATTTTGGCAGCTTCATTTTTCCCCATTTGGAACAAGGAAAAAACTGAAATACTGCAATGCTGAAGTCAGGAGTGCTTTCAGCACAGGAGGGTGGAAAGAGCCAAAGGGCATGATCCATTTTTGGCTCGTTCTGTCTCTTTTTCCAGAAATACCCTGAAATGATTCTTTGCATTGGTACATGGCACTGACAGCGCCTAGTTTCCCCTCTGGACAACACACACCTGATATGTGTCCGGTGAAGCCAAACAAATCAAGGAACATATACAGCATGAGTAACATTTTCTTGTGTGTTCTTGAAATATTCTGGTTAGCATTGAACTAATCTAGCTTGTTAAGTAAAAACAACTTAAAGAAAATACACAAATGTAATGTAGTAAGGACTTAAAGAGACTCTGAAGCCTCTTAAAAATCCTTAAAAAAAAAAAAATCTTGTTACTACATTAGTCCTACCTAAATCGCCGCATTCCCGCGGCTGTAAACTATCTGAAACCCCCCTAACTCCCCGGGCGGGGGGGGGGGGGCGCGATCTGGGCAGCGCTTCCGTGTGAGAGGCAGGGCTATGAGCCGCAGCCCTGCCTCACGTGTCTGTCAGCGCGGATTACCGCCTCTCTCCCTCCCTCTCAGTCTTCCTTTGCTGAGAGGGGCGGGGGAGAGGCGGAGATCCGCCGCTGACAGATGCATGTGAGGCAGGGCTGCGGCTCATAGCCCTGCCTCACACGGAAGAGGAGAGGGCAGCAAAATCCACGGCCAAGATAGTCGTGGATTTTGCGGGGGAGAGGGAGAGCGGGTTAGGGGGTTTTAGATAGTTTACAGCCGCGGGAATGCAGCGATTTAGGTAGGACTAATGTATTAAACAAGATTGTTTAATAAAAAAGGATTTTTAAGAGGCTTCAGAGTAGAGGCCTGCGCGGGTCTTTTTCATACCTGCAGCCCACCCGCGACCTGCTACCCGCACCCGACCCGCAACCCGCTTTCTGGTGAATTTGATACCCGCAACCCAACCCGCAGAACCGCTACCCGCATCCTACCCACAGGCCTGCTACCCGACCCGCGACCCGCTTTTTTACCTTTTCTTCTAAACTGCACATTTAAAATAACATTGGGGAGCTGTAAAGTTAATAAAACCTATTTTTATACACAAATCAAAGCTAAAGAAAGTTTTTCAAATTTTTTTTTTACATTTAAATGAACGGAAGATGTAATAGTCATTATAAATATCACAACAACCTAATAACCAATCTAAGTTTACAGGATCATCTATGTATTACAATCCAGCCTTCATAAAACAACCCAATGATAGCTATATGGGAAAAAAAAAAGTTTTATACATACCTGGGGCTTCCTCCAGCCCCATGCACACAGATCGCTCCCACACAGCCGTCCTCAGTCTCCTCCAGCTCCGGGTCCCGTAAGTTCTGCCAGTCTGTGCAAGAGAAGTCATACCTGGGGCACTTCTTTTCACTATGCCGCAGAGATACGAAGAGGACGCAATTTTCTTGCGCAGACTAGCCACGACTGACAGAACTTATGGGACACGCTGGTACCGGAGCTGGAGAAGAGTGAGGACGGATGCATGGGAGCGATCTGTGCGGATGGGGCTGGAGGAAGCCCCAGGTACGTATGTATAAAACTTTTTTTTACTATGTCTCTGGTACACTTTTATGCGCTCCTGTATAGTGACATTCAGCATGGGCACGGGAGAAGAAAGGATATACTGTGCATGCATGGCTCAGTATGTCGGGGTCCTAGGTTATGCGCTCCTGTATAGTGACATTCAGCATGGGCACAGGGGAGAAGAAAGGATATACTGTGCATGCATGGCTCAGTATGTCCGGGTCCTAGGTTATGCGCTCCTGTATAGAGACATTCAGCATGGGCACAGGGGAGAAGAAAGGATATACTGTGCATGCATGGCTCAGTATGTCCGGGTCCTAGGTTATGCGCTCCTGTATAGTTACATTCAGCATGGGCACAGGGGAGAAGAAAGGATATACTGTGCATGCATGGCTCAGTATGTCCGGGTCCTAGGTTATGCGCTCCTGTATAGTTACATTCAGCATGGGCACAGGGGAGAAGAAAGGATATACTGTGCATGCATGGCTCAGTATGTCCAGGTCCTAGGTTATGCGCTCCTGTATAGTTACATTCAGCATGGGCACAGGGGAGAAGAAAGGATATACTGTGCATGCATGGCTCAGTATGTCCGGGTCCTAGGTTATGCGCTCCTGTATAGTTACATTCAGCATGGACACAGGGGAGAAGAAAGGATATACTGTGCATGCATGGCTCAGTATGTCCGGGTCCTAGGTTATGCGCTCCTGTATAGTTACATTCAGCATGGGCACAGGGGAGAAGAAAGGATATACTGTGCATGCATGGCTCAGTATGTCCGGGTCCTAGGTTATGCGCTCCTGTATAGTTACATTCAGCATGTGCACAGGGGAGAAGAAAGGATATACTGTGCATGCATGGCTCAGTATGTCCGGGTCCTAGGTTATGCGCTCCTGTATAGTTACATTCAGCATAGGCACAGGGGAGAAGAAAGGATATACTGTGCATGCATGGCTCAGTATGTCCGGGTCCTAGGTTATGCGCTCCTGTATAGTGACATTCAGCATGGGCACAGGGGAGAAGAAAAGATATACTGTGCATGCATGGCTCAGTATGTCCGGGTCCTAGGTTATGCGCTCCTGTATAGTTACATTCAGCATGGGCACAGGGGAGAAGAAAGGATATACTGTGCATGCATGGCTCAGTATGTCCGGGTCCTAGGTTATGCGCTCCTGTATAGTTACATTCAGCATGGGCACAGGGGAGAAGAAAGGATATACTGTGCATGCATGGCTCAGTATGTCTGGGTCCTAGGTTATGCGCTCCTGTATAGTTACATTCAGCATGGGCACAGGGGAGAAGAAAGGATATACTGTGCATGCATGGCTCAGTATGTCCGGGTCCTAGGTTATGCGCTCCTGTATAGTTACATTCAGCATGGGCACAGGGGAGAAGAAAGGATATACTGTGCATGCATGGCTCAGTATGTCCGGGTCCTAGGTTATGCGCTCCTGTATAGTGACATTCAGCATGGGCACAGGGGAGAAGAAAAGATATACTGTGCATGCATGGCTCAGTATGTCCGGGTCCTAGGTTATGCGCTCCTGTATAGTTACATTCAGCATGGGCACAGGGGAGAAGAAAGGATATACTGTGCATGCATGGCTCAGTATGTCCGGGTCCTAGGTTATGCGCTCCTGTATAGTTACATTCAGCATGGGCACAGGGGAGAAGAAAGGATATACTGTGCATGCATGGCTCAGTATGTCTGGGTCCTAGGTTATGCGCTCCTGTATAGTTACATTCAGCATGGGCACAGGGGAGAAGAAAGGATATACTGTGCATGCATGGCTCAGTATGTCCGGGTCCTAGGTTATGCGCTCCTGTATAGTTACATTCAGCATGGGCACAGGGGAGAAGAAAGGATATACTGTGCATGCATGGCTCAGTATGTCCGGGTCCTAGGTTATGCGCTCCTGTATAGTGACATTCAGCATGGGCACAGGGGAGAAGAAAGGATATACTGTGCATGCATGGCTCAGTATGTCCGGGTCCTAGGTTTTGCAATCGCCTGAATCGGCAAAAAGAACAGACATTACTGAAGGAGAGCTGCAGGAGAATGGCAAGTGACAGAGGGAAAAGGAAGGCGAGGTAAGTAATTGCTTATACCACCCTACCCACAACACATGCCTATTTAAAGTGTATGAGAACATGTAGGGAAAGAAATCTAAAAATGTTTTCCATCCTGTCAGATCAAATCGATCAAAATCAGCCGCAAATCGATCGATCGATAGGCAATCGATTTGATAAATTCAAACGATTACTGAAATCAACCAGTGTATGGGCCCCTTTACATTACGACACCTCAGCAGCAAAATAACAATGGCATTTCAATGAGACGGTCAGCATTGCATAAAAGTACAACAATATGCACCAAAGCTAAGTTAATTGGAGCAGATTTATCACAACAAAGAAAAACAGCTGCAAAATTGGTTTGAAAGTAGAGCAGTGCTCAATATTTTGTTCCACTTTTGCAATAGTTTTCCCTTCATCTTGCATGAATGTATGTTAATAAATGTGCTCCATTGTCTTGTACCTGACCTGTCTGATAATAAAAACCTGTATTGAATAAATCTTCTCATTTGCAGCAAAAACATAGCTGTGTTAGCTAGATGGCTGTGGATGCAGCTGCCTGGCCCAGCACTTTTCTCAGAGAGTCTGTCTGTGTCTCTCAGCTGTCTCACACGTGCTTTCCAGCTCATGAGTGTGATGCTGGCTGCCTTAGGTCTCCTCCCTTCAGCTTTGAGAACATGCCCAGCCCAGACCCAGAACATTCTATAGCTTTTTGTCCAATAAAATAGGCCCATGCGCAGCCCATATTCACTGAAAGACAGTTTTCATACCTGCCCTCCCCTTAATTTCCACTGAGCAAACAGAGCATGCTCTAGGATGTTAGTTCTGACCAGCTATGAAAAAAACACATACTTAGCTGTATGACTGTTCCCAGTTAGCTTGTTCTAGTAGAAACTAGTATGAGGGAGGGGAGTCTCTCCGGTTGAGAGCAGGAAGAAGTCTGCTCTGGCATTAAAAATTAGCAGCAGCAATCAAGTATTCTGGTTTCACTTACAGCATTTATCACAGAATGTTGATAAGCAAAAGACACAGTCAGAATTAACATGCTTGCTTTCACTACCCGCGACCCGCCCCGGCAGACCGCTACCCGCAACCCTACCCGTTACCCGCGAGTACCCGACCTGCTGCAGGCCTCTACTTCAAAGTCTATTTAAGACAAAGATTAATTCTCCTTAGCAACAATAATTGTTTTAATATTTTCAAAGTAAAACTAAAGTCAAGTAAAGTGTCATCTGTGCAGTTTTAATGTAGTGTGCATGTGTGTGTGGAGGGGGGGTTGCAGTAGCTTGTGTGATGAGGTGCGGGGTCCTCTGTGCGTGTGTACGGTAGCGTGTGTATGTATCTGTGTAAGGAAAAGGGGGAGTTGCAGGGGGAGAGGTGCAGTGTAATATGTACAGGAGTAATGTAATATAGTTTGCAGCAGGGCTGTGGAGTCGGCCCAAAAATCCACCGACTCCGACTCCTCAGTTTAGGATTACTCCGACTCCTCGACTCCGACTCCTCTAATTTGCATATTACAATTTTGTTGATTAAAAGTATGTAACATGAAATTCGTCTCTTACCTGCCAACGCTTAGGAATTTTACAAGACAACTGAAGTGAGAAGGATATGTAGACTACTATATTTATTCCCTTTAGACTAAAACTAGTCCTTGGTAAGAGTACTTGTAAAAGGTACAAACCGGAACAAAGAACATCTATCAGGCCCTAGGCAATGTAAGTGTGGGTACATGTAAGAATGATGTGCAGGTACTCTGCAGGGGAATGAGGAGATTCTTCCTCTATTACACATTCTTCATGCACAATCTGAACAAGGTTTATGGGTGACAGACAACACCTCTGTGTTCAATGTGCACAGCATTCTCAGTGGATTCCCTGCAGCTCTGTGGGGAGTGCATATGTAGAGTATAGTACTACTGTGTAACAAAGTAAATCTGGGAAAGATGAAATGAAAGTTTTATACATACCTGGGGCTTCCTCCAGCCGCCTTCAGGATAATCAGTCCCTCGTTGTCCTCCTCTACCACCTGGATCTTCTGCTATGAGTCCAGGTACTTGAGCCAGTCGGGCGTAGTGTGCATGCACACACTCCGCCGCCGGGAGCGTACTACACCTGTGCAGCACTATTGCGCAGGTGCAGAATGTTCCTGGCTGTGGGAGCGGCATGCGGCCGGACAGCGCTGACTGGCTGAATTACCAGGACTCATAGCAGAAGATCCGGGTGGTGGAGGACAGCGAGGGACTAATTTAGCCTGAAGGGGGCTGGAGGAAGCCCCAGGTATGTATAAAACTTTACTTTTCATCCGTCTCAGGTACCCTTTAATTTGTAGTCACCAAACCAAATTTTAACAACATATCAATTTATTTGATTTCATCAGCAAAGGGAGTGCATACATTTGCATAAATCAGCATCAGTGCAGAATTATTTCCATCTCATTGACCATCTCTATTAGTGACACAGCTACACATCAGGCTTTATTCTTACAGCATAGATGTTATTTAGTATAAGAGATTCCTGGGAACACATCATATATACTGTACAGTCACAATCAGATATGTATATCTGACCTTAAAAATACGGGGACTGCTTTATTGAAGCAGCACAAGTAACTAATTTTGATTGGTTTATTTCATTTTTGTGGACTAAACACAGCTATTACTGTATATATACTGTATATATACATTATTTTTAATGACTATTATCTGAGAAATAGAACATTTTATCATATTTTCTATTTTAATTACAGTTACAAATTCATTAGGAGTCGGAGTCGGTGCATTTTTTCCCGACTCCGACTCCAGGCACCCAAAATTGCCCGACTCCACGACTCCGACTCCACAGCCCTGGTTTGCAGTGTCATAGGTGCAGTTGTAACTTTGGTTGTGCAGTGTCATATGTGCATGTGTTTGTGTCTATGTGGCGGCTCAACTATCATTTAGTGCAGGTTTAAAGTAATGTTGTGTGAAGTGTCATATGTGCAGATGTAATGTAGTATGGAGGATGCAGTGTCATGTGCAGGTGGAATGTAGTAGGGGTTGGGGGTACTTGCAGGTGGAATGCAGTATTATATGTGCAGGTGGAATGTAGTGTGGGGGTAGGTTTTGTGTCAAACATGTAGGTGTATAGTTATATCAGAGGTTGTACTATCATATGTGCAGGGGTAATGTTATGTGGTGTGTGCAGTGTACTTTGTGCAGATATATATTGGATATAAAGTTTCATATGTACAGGTGCAACGTAGTGCGTATGTATGTGTTTGTTGGGCCTGGGGTTGTGAAATATCATATAAGCAGGTGCAATTGAGTGTCAGTGTTCAGTGTCATATGTTTGTAATATACTCTGAGGAATCGGGTCGCAATGTCATGTGTGCAGGTGTAATGTAGTGTGGAGTTGCATTGTTGTATGTTATATGTAGCCATGCTGTCGAGATCCTTTTGTAGTATGTTACTATTCTGCCTAGTGCTGCTAACTCTATAATTTTGTACAATCTGCAAGATGGCATTCCATCCACTAGTTTCAACCACTAAAGAAAACTGTACAGTGCACAATACTGACCCATGAAGGACTTCACTACTAACAGTTTTACACTTTGAGTATGAACCATTTTCTGTTACTCTTTGCCTTCTGTCCCTTAGCCAGTTGGCTATAGGTGCACACACAGATTCTCTAGTCCCTGAATCCTAAGCTTCTGCACCAGGCTGTTGTGGAGGACAGGTTGAAATCTTTTGCAAAGCTCAAGTATATCATATCTGTTGCTTTCCCAATATTTAGATTATGCACTCATCAATTCCTAAAAGCTAAGCAGACAAGACATATCTTTAGAAAACCCATGCTGATGATGTTACATTAGATTTTTTTGTATTATATCATTTTTCACAGTGTCCCTTGGGAAACAAAACCTAAGCCAAAGTTTGGATTCAGAAATACATACTTACCTAAGGAGAGGGAAGCCTCTGGATCCCCTATAGCAGGGGTGGGCTAACTAAGGCCCATGGGCCACATCCAGCCCATTTCTCAATTTCAACTGGGCAGCCGATGCAGGGCTGGAATTCAGCTCCTCTCTTCCTTAGAGCAGAACGTATGACAGGCTTACTTGGCAGCTTGCGTCGCCAATCTCCATGGAAGCAGCGGTGTCATGTGACGCGCCGTCAGTACGCCAGCATGTCATGTGACGCCGCTGTGACCATGGTGATCGGGAAGCAGCCAGATGAGCCTGTCATACACTCCATTTGCAGTCTGCACAGAGAGGGAGAAAGAGAGAAGCTTACTCCTGGCCCTACATCAAAGGAGGGGTGTGCTATACCAGGGGGCACAAATGCATTACTCAACTTTGGAGTGGAATAACCCAGTTGAATAACCCAGAGTTGAATAACTCAGGTGTGCCCCTATAATACTAAGGGGCACACCTAGGTTATTCAACTGAGGAGGGGGCTGCTATACTGGAAGCACACTTGCCTTATTCAACTTGGAAGGGGGCTGCTATATTGGGAGTACACCTGCTTTATTCAATCGGGGGAGGGGGCTGCTATACTGGGGTAAAACCTGGGTAATTTAACTGTGGAGCAGGCTGCAAATAAAGGGGGCACACCTGGCTAATAAAACTGGGGATGGGGCTACTATACTTGGGGCACACCTGACTAATTAAGCTGGGGAGGGAGCTGACCTGGTTACCTATATTGGGGAGCTGCCTAATGCCAGGGACTCACCCAGCCACCTACACGGGGCGGGGGCTACCTAACCTTCGGACACACCTGGCTACCTATACTGCTGTTTATATTTTGAGCACACCTGGCTGCCATATATTTTGGGGGTGGGAGGGGAACCACTTGCACCAGGGGAGCATTTATGTCTGAGGTAAGATTTGCTGCCCTTCAGATGTTTAGGCTAATATACAGTATGTGCATTTCACATCAGCTTTCAAAACTGCCTTTTAATGGCATTCCTCAGAGATTTTGTTCCATATTGGCACCATAGCATCACACAATTTCTGCAGATTTATTGTCTGCACATCCATGATGCAAATCTGTCCTTGCACTACATGCTGCTTTTTTAGGTGTTCCTGTGTTTTGAGAGAAAACTTGGGCCCACTGTCTTTTCGTTACAATGTTACAATACCACTGTAAGATCTTCTCGCTGCTCATGGCGACGGAATGCCAAGACCCACGCTGAGGCGCAAGCCTCTGGGGCTCAGCGGGGCTCTGATGTCAGTGGAGCGCATGGTGCTCAGTTCCCATTGGCTAAGCGACGGACGCGTCCTCAGTACGCGCTCCGCCACTGTAAACAGTGTCAGCATGTGTGCATGGCGTGTCAGCTGACTTGCAGACACGCCGCAAGGTGATTGGTCACTTTGGATTCCCTTTTTGTTTAATTGGTTAGTCCTTGTATAAAAGTAAGGTGAGCGCCCTCTGTCATCTCCCGTTATATCCTCTGCTGGGCTTGTTGCTGAGACTGCGCTCACAGCTGCTGATCTTGTGCCGACTTTGTCTGTATCTTGACCAAGCTCATTTCCAGATTGATCTCCTGTTGCCGACTTCTGCCTGTTCCTGACCACACTCTCTGATTAAATTACCCGTTGCCGACTCTGTTTGTTCCTGGATATCCTTCATTGCTGCCTGGATCGACCCCTGCTTGTTTAAAGGTTTCTCCCATGAACTCTGCTTGGATTGACTTCGGATTGCATTGACTATGTTATCTGCAAAGTGTTTGAACTGCCTACAACCTATCCTTCCCTGCCTGTCATTACCTGGCTATCATCTGGATTGCCTCCACCCCCAGGCCTCAGGTGACTATATATCTGAGTACACTGTACTAATATTACTCATACTGCTTTGTTTAGTAAATACTATCTGTCAGTCTGAATGCTACATCTGCCTGCAGGGTATTGTAGAATTGTATTAGGTAGGAGTTTGTGCAGGTGTTACGGGCTGGGCTATAGGTCAGTCTTATGGGCATACAGCCTGACCTATAGTCATTGACCAGGCAAGCCTGACAGTATCACGGGCCAGAATATCCCCAATCACGGCCAGAATATCACCAATCAAAAAGGAGACTAATGGGGGGGGTCTCCACCATGGAGGAATAACAAAATCAAATACTGCTGCTCACAGGGGCTGTAAATGCCCTCACAGGACAAGTATCTGCTCAACAGGTACAAATTTGTTATATCCCTGTTGCAAAGGGATCCACAGTCTTGGGCCTATGGCCTACCTCCTGAACATGAAGCCTTGACCTCAGTAGAAAACTTGTTTAAAGGGAAGGTTCAGGGACTATTAAAAAAAAAAAATCCGCATCCACTTACCTGGGGCTTCCTTCAGCCCGTGGGAGGCAAGAGGTGCCCTCGGCGCCGCTCCGCAGGCTCCCGGTGGTCTCCGGTGGCGCGCCCGACCTGGCCAGGCCGGCGGCCAGGTCGGGCTTCTTCTGCGTTCCAAAATGCGCCTCACGGCGGCGCGCTGACGTCATCGGACGTCCTCTGGGATTTACTGCGCAGGCTCACAACTTTTTTATGGGCTCTCCCCCATGCGGTGGCCACCGGCTGGGCTTATTAAGACTGTCTCAGGACCTGTAAACCGACCACTTCCTCATCTGTAACCCTGCCTGTGGTTACAGATGAGTAAGTGGTTTTAGGCTATGGCGGGCTATGTGCTTTATTTGAGGTGAATACTTTAATGAGGAACTTGCAGTACAAATTGAGGAGTGGATCATTATAGGTTGGGGATCACCTGAGAGAGTCCCACAAGCGCTTGTGACTCATCTAACTGAGGGTCATGGGGAAAGGGTGAGGGTGGTCCATCCTATAAAGAGATGGACTAGTCCAAAACCTGTCACTTCTGTCAGATTTCTACTACCTACTGTAAGTGACATCAACATAGGAGAAAAGTAATTTATGGCTCATTTTAGTATGGAAAAAATGTACTTCTTATTTCTATGTGTTTGCACATATTTTAAATTTTACAGTTTTTCGCTGTAGTGCCCCTTTAAGCAATTCCATGCAGATGAGTCCATAGATCATCCTGGGGTTAAAAAGACAATTGAGCATCGCAGGAGGGATGTTTGGTGGTCCTCTCTTAGTAAAGATGTTGAAGCTTTTGTGAAATTATGTTCTCTTTGTGCTCGAAGTAAGGTAGCACGTACTGCACCTCAGGGTACTCTGTTGCCCTTGCCTATTCCTGAAAAGCCTTGGACTCATGTGTCTATGGATTTTGTGGTTGATCTTCTAGTCTCCAACGGTAAAACTGTCATTTGGGTAGTGGTGGAGAGATTTAGTAAGATGTCACATGTCACAGGTTTAGGTGACTATATATCTGAGTACACTGTACTAATATTACTCATACTGCTTTGTTTGGTGAATACTATCTGTCCATTTGTATGCTACATCTGCCTGCAGGTATTGTAGAATTGTATTAGGTAGGAGTTTGTGCAGGTGTTACAGGCTGGGCTATATGTCAGTCATATGGGCATACAGCCTGACCTATAGTCATTGACCAGGCAAGCCTGACAACCACATGCTTTAATGGCCCACATCCTGTAATAGCCACACCCATTTTCAACACATTGTTCTTCGTGTGCTACACTCACCCCTATTCTGGTCCAGCCCCTCAGTCAAACTTGAGAACCCCATGTTGCCCTTGAGTCAAAAAGTTTGCCCACCCCTGCTCTAGAGGCTTCCCACGCTGTCCTGCCACAGCTCGGAACCCTCCAGCAGATCGGGGGCACGCTCTGTTTTATGTTAAGCTTACAGGTTTGCAGATTTCTTTCTGCTGCAATAGGTTGTAACCCATGAGTAACCCTTGGATTATATTTTATTGGATTAAATCCATGAAAGATAACTAGGCTTAGTTTCCCAGGGTGAATGCATTTTGCACTCTGCAGTTTGCCTCGATGGCAGACTGATGTCAGTATGGATGCTAAAGGCAGTGTAACAGATGCTGTGAAATCACTTGTCTTGCATCAGCACCTAGTGATGCATCCTCAGGACACAGATGGTTAGCATTAACAAGGGAGGATCACAAAATCAGACATGGCTAAAATAGCCACTGTATTTCCTTCATATCTGAACCACATCAGAGGACAGATGCCTATTTGATGGGATAAAAGGGGAGTATCAGTCTTGAAATACAGATCCAACTACACTTTATATTTTTTACCGGATTTTTAAATAGATCTGTTAAAATATGAATTTCTCATATTCACTTGATCTCAACATTGACATCAAGTGTGCATTATTGTAAGTTACTACCTAGGTCTGTGAGGACTAGAGTCAGTTCAGGATATCTGCACGTTATTGATCACTGGTGCTGCTTTTTTTCTCCAGAATGTGGCAATATAAGACCAGACCAGCGACAAGAACAACCGGCTGTAAATGGCTTCATCATGCTCATTCATATCCATATTCTATCTACCATCGTAGGATGTAAATCTCATTCACTGTGTAACGGTCTGTGACTGATTACACACTAGTGACAAATGGGAGAAAGTAAATTTGGTTGTTGGTATTTCTTTACATTCTCATAAAAGCACAAGAGGAACATCTCTGGAAAGTCATTATTCTTTACATAAGAAGCTAAAGCTGCACAGTTAACTGAAGGCAATATGGCCCTCATGAATTACAGAAGGGGTGCCCACACTTTTTTTTACTCGTGAGCTACTTTGAAAATTCCCAAGATCGAGAGATCTACCAACATTTGAAATAGCCAGGTATAGGTGCCCCCAATATAGGTAACTAGGCATAGGTGCCCCTCATAAAGATAGCTAGGCGTAGGTGCCCCTAATAATATAGATAGCTAGGCTTAGATCCCCCCATATAGATAGCAAGACATAGGTGCCCCCCATATAGATGGCTAGGCATAAGTGCTCACCATATATAAAGCTAGGCATAGATGCCCCCCATATAGAAAGCTAGGCATAGGTGCACCCCACATAGATAGCAAGACATAGGCGCTCCCATATAGATAGCTAGGCATAGATGCCCCCCCATATAGATAGTTAGGCATAAATGCCTCCCATATAGATAGCTAGGCATAGGTGCCCCCCTCCTTCCACCAGACGCTGTTCTCCTCCACATTGTCACCCCCCCCCTTCACTGACCCTGCATGCCCAGAAGGGCATGCAGCACTGAGACCTCAAATTAGCGGCGACCAGCAGTGGAGAGGAGAGTGGAGGGTAATGGCGTATATACAGGAAAAGCACTTCCTCTATACGCGTCCTTACCCACCGCACTCCTCTCCACTGCCGATCGCCACTAATCAGAGGTCACAGTGCTACATGCCTCGCTGGGCATGCAGGGTCAGTGAGGGGCCAACCCGACAATGTGGTGGAGGAGAGCGGCGGACGGAGAGGAAGGGAGGCGGGCTGAGGAGGAAGGAGGTGGGCTGGGACAGAAGGGGGTGGGCAGGATGCGGCTCTCGCTTGCTGCGCCTCTCCCTATTGGCTGTGTGCTACTCTGCATAGGGCAGCAGAGCAGCACAATTAGATGTTACGGGAGCACTGCATAGTTAGCGTCTGGCGTACTATTTTAAAATGCAGATTGCGATCTACCCAGCAGTCCTTTGCTATACATCGTGATCAATGCATTGGGCAGCCCTGACTTACAGCTACTGGATTGGTGTTTGTTTTCTTATTTTGCCACTGCTCCGTTAAAGGACACCCGAAGCGAAAATAAACTAATGAAATAAACTATTGTATTTATCTTCTTTCTCCTAAAAATGACTTTTTAAGTTATTTCACAGTTTTATTTTATGTTTTTTTATCTCTTTCCTGCTCTCAGAAGCTATTTTCTTCTGGGAAAGTGTTTTATAGTTGGAATTTCTTATCACTGAGGGTCACACTGTAATCCAATAACTTCTGAATTGAACTTTGCTCTGATTTGCTCAATCCTCAGTCAGAAGAGCGGATGCCGTTGCAACTCCTCCAAGCAGGTACACCACCCCTGCTCCACACAGTGATTCAGAGTACTATAAAAGGAGGCACTCCACAGGCAGGAACTTGCATTCAGCTTTATTGTATGTCGATACACACTACATGTTACGGGCTACCTGAGTCTCCAGACTTTGTCTCTGATGAAGCAGGGTTGATCCCTGCGAAACAGCTGTCAGACATCTCCTTTTCCCCCACTGCTGTAACCATTGTGTCTACCCGGCCACAATAAAGGGTATTTTATGCAGCTGTGCCCATCTCTTTCTCTATTTTTGGCTTGGAACTTATGGACTGTTTTGGAGCACGCTGCAGGTAAGCTCCATGTGTTTTGGTTATGGTTTTTGATCCATTCCTGGCGCATTTAGTGCCTGTCTGTTGCTTCTCTCACTCTTGAATACAGCATAGTTATTAGTGTACTTGGCACTGTACATACCCATGTCTATCTCATCATGTCACACGTCACTTCGGGTATCCTTTAAGACATATACATGCTAGATGCAGCTGGAGTGTTCTCGGGTGAGGTGGCCAGTCAAGGCTGTCTCTGCTGTGAATCTAGCGTGTGTACCTCTGCCTTGATGCATCACCAAAAGATATGGTGTGTCAGATCATCTTAGCTGAGCATTTTGTTCCCCAACTTGCCCTGCTCGCCGGAAGCCCACATGGGGTGCCACATCATCATTTCTCCTACCTATCCCATGGCAACAGAACATATTGTAAAGCTGTGGTTTTGTCTTACCCTAATCTCCTTTGTTACTGAGCTGCAGCCTAGTGACACATCTGTACCACACCTTGCCCTGAACTGTCACTAAAGTTATCTAGACTGAAGTCTAGTTTAGACTGCTAGATAGCACTGAAGTGTAGATAGAAAATGGCTCTCCATTCATGTTAAAGCCCTAGTTCAGATTTCCATTTTTAAAGCATATGTTGGGAAAATTACACCAATTAGCAATACACAGTACACAAAAGTACATGGCATGTCTGTACTTTTTGCAAAAAAAATAAAATAAAATACTGAAAGTACCCAGTTGTCTTACCTTCTCTTTCTACAGTGCACTTTTAGTAGGCAAAAAACTGTCTGGAATCTACTCCCTAACCCATCAGCACCAAAATGAGATAGTTATGTATGAGCTATGAGGGAGCTTCAGCCAGTCTTTCATTCTTAGCACAAATCACCAAACCCTGCTCAGCTTCTCCTACTGCTGGTTTAGTTGACACGGAGGTAGTCGCCTAAAGGCAGGGTCAACTGAAAGGCAACCAACCACGGTGGAAACAACAAGCCTGTCCCCACTCCAGTCTCTGAGGATCCTTGACTAAAAGTTGCACTCCACAACCAGGAAATAGATAAAGTAATAAAGACCCAACCCACCCACCACAGGTGGGTATAATATGCACCAAAAAGGAGAAGAGATGGACTTACCTCCAAAAAGCTCACAAACCAAGTATATGGTAAACAAATGTATTGTGCCTTTTGCAGAACATACCTACTTCCTTGGGTTCCGTTTGAGTAGCGCAAGAAAATGACCAACTAAGCTGAGCGCCTCCGCCATTATTTAAGTATTTTGGGATTGTGAGTCCTGAGGCATAAAAGATTGAGGACCTTTACTGTTAAAGAGAAACTCCGAACAAAAATTTAACTTTATCCCAATTAGTAGCTGATACCCCATTTTACATGAGAAATCTATTCCTTTTCACAAACAGATCATCAGGGGGCGCTGTATGACTGATATTGTGGTGAAACCCCTCCCACAAGAAACTCTGAGGACCGTGGTACTCCTGGCAGTTTCCTGTCTGTGAACCTTGTTGCATTGTGAAAAATAGCGGTTTACAGCTGTTTCCAACTGCCAAAAAAGCATGCAGCAGCTACATAACCTGCCAACAGTAAAATGTTTTACAATGGGCAAACACTGACTAAATCATTTACACATAATTATTGTAAAAATGAAGCACTTTTTTATTACATTATTTTCACTGGAGTTCCTCTTTAAGTAATTTTTCCATCAGAGGAAGTAAATAGGAGCCTAAATCCTCAGAGGTGGGGAGAAGACCAAGAACGTAAAAGATATATCAAATGTCTTATGACAAGTCCTCTTTTGGATACCAGTTCTCATCACATTAGCTAGGTTTGAGAAATATTGCATTATGTGAGGTTTTTGTAATCTAACAAATGCTATGATAATTGCAAAGAAGTTAGCAGTTTGATATCAGCAGATCTGATAGCGTTTATATCTGGCCCTATCCACTTTCAGCAGGCCTTGTGGGTGAAAAGCTGTTATTTGCTTTGTGTACAATACTGGAAACTATATAAATAGCAGCAATCGCCTATTAAAAGCTCCTACAATAAAAGATAGCAGTATTTTCTAACTGGAAAACATGCTTTTTCAGTATTTAAACCCCTGTCATGCGCATGGTTCTCATGAGAAATATGTATCCAGCTGGCATCCTGTCTAGAGCTTATTTTAAGCAGAAATCCACTTAGTTACTGAGAGCAAAATCACTATATTCGTAAGTAGAAATTGTTTAAGAAATATTACATTTCCATCACCTTTTTTTATATTAAAAGAAGAATTTTTTTAGTAGAGTTCAATAATAAAATGAAAGACAACCCATTAATTGATTTCCTAATTCATTAAAATTCAATAGATGTAATATTTAATTTAGCCAGTTCAAGTACCTTAAAGGGAAGGTTCAGGGAGGGCTGTAAAAAAATAAAAATCAATATCCACTTACCTGGGGCTTCCTCCAGCCCGTGGCAGGCAGGAGGTGCCCTCGCCGCCGCTCCGCATGCTCCCGGTGGTCTCCGGTGGCCGACCCGACCTGGCCAGGCCGGCTGCCAGGTCGGGCTATTCTGCGCTCCAAGGCCTGGCACTTCTGCGTCCCACGCGGGCGCGCTGACGGCATCGGACGTCTGCCGGCTGTACTGCGCAGGCGCAGTAGTTCTGCGCCTGCGCAGTACAGCCCGGCGGACGTCCAATGACGTCAGCGCACCCGCGTAGGACACAGAAGTGCCAGGCCTTGGAGCGCAGAAGAGCCCGACCTGGCATCCGGCCTGGCCAGGTCGGGTCGGCCACTGGAGACCACCGGGAGCCTGCGGAGCGGCGGCGAGGGCACCTCCTGCCTGCCACGGGCTGGAGGAAGCCCCAGGTAAGTGGATATTGATTTTTATTTTTTTACAGCCCTCCCTGAACCTTCCCTTTAATCAGTCTTCATATTAAATTCTTCATTTGCCCTGCAAAGCCAGACTGGAAGAGGAAGAGTGACCAGTATAAGGCAGTAGGTTTTTACTACATTATGCAGCAGGGGCGTTGCGAGCACGAAAGATCAGTGGCACCTGCCCCCGATCTATTCTGGGGTGCCCCGAATGTCCCCCATGGAGAGTCAGCTGTGGTGCCTCAATGGTGGGCATTCTGGGCGCTGTGGTGCATCAATCTGAGGTATGCTGGGTGCTGTGGTGCCTCTATGGGGGGCATGCAGGGAGCTGTGGTTCTTCTATGGGGGCATGCTGGGAGTTGTGGTGCCTCAATGGGAGGCTTGTGAAAGCATGGGAGGGGTCCACTAGAAGGTCAGGGAATGCTATGGGGGCACTGGCAGATAACCTGACAGCAGGCCAGCCCACCCAGCAGAAAGCCAGACCAGCCAGCACAGAAGCCAGGCGACTCTGCCTAGTTATGTTTAACCACTTAACATCTCAGTCGTTTTCAGCTTATGCATCCGAGCAATGTTCACCTCCCATTCATTAGCCTATAACTTTATCACTACTTATCACAATGAACTGATCTATATCTTGTTTTTTCCGCCACCAATTAGGCTTTCTTTGGGGGGTACATTTTGCTAAGAGCCACTTTACTGTAAATGCATTTTAACAGGAAGAATAAGAAAAAAAATGAAAAAATTCATTATTTGTCAGTTTTCGGCCATTATAGTTTTAAAATAATACATGCCTCCATAATTAAAACCCACGTATTGTAATTGCCCATTTGTCACGGTTATTTCACCATTTAAATTATGTCCCTATCACAATGTATCGCGACAATATTTTATTTGGAAATAAAAGAGCATTTTTTCCGTTTTGCATACATCACTATTTACAAGCTTATTAAAAAAAAATAGAGAGAAATATTTCATCTTTACATAGATATTTAAAAAGTTTAGACCCTTAGGCAAATATTTATGTGTTTTGTTTGTTTTATAGTAATGTTTTTTTTTTTTTTTTTATTAAACATTTTATGTGGGCATTTTTGGGAGGGTGGGATATAAAAGTGTTTTATTTGGGGAAATATTTGTGTATTGTAATGTTGTTTTTTTACATTTACTTGTAGTTTTACTTTTTGGCCACAAGATGGCAATCTCGAGTTTGTTTACATGACGTCACTCTAAGCGTACAATGTACGCTTAGAGGGACACAGCTTCAGAAAGAGCGAAGCTTCCGAGAGAAGCTGTCGCTTTTTCAGCGGGGGAGAGGAATCAGTGATCGGACTCCATAGCCCGATACATTGATTCCGTGGCTACCGAATCCGCGGCCGGGAGTGCGCGTGCACGCGCGCGATCGGCCGCGGGAGCGCGCCTGTCCTCCTTGACGTTTTTATACGTCAAGGAGGACAAAGTGGTTAAGTGACACTGCCTATTTATGTTATATGCTGCATTTTTTATAATTTTTTTTTCTCTGCTGTTAAGTTCATGTAACTTCGGCTCCACACATGACCACACCCACATTATGTTGTGTGGCCACACCCATTTTCTGGGTGGAGTACCCAAAAGTGCCCTTCAGATCCTAGCAACGCCCCTGTTATGCAGTGATCTTAGTATAATGTTGGAAACTTACTAACAAAAAAAAGGAAATTAACTAATTACTGTGGTGTTTATTCAGCTGTTTGTGAGTAGGCTTGTTAGCAACCTATATTGTTTAACTGCAATAGATATAGGCGAGGTAGCGATTAGGGATGAGTAGGCAACATTTGTGAACTTGGTGAATCCAGTTTAAAGTGAACCAGAGACGAAGCACCATCATGTACTATATTTTACTATACAGTATATATCAGTGGGAACATTAGAGAAAACACCTACCCTGCTCTCTGTTTCATTCTTCACTGTGCAGCCTGCTTCTAATCAGCCCTGATAAAATCCCTGACTGAGCATTCAGTCCGGCTTTGTTCAGGAATTATTATAGTTGAGTCATTATAGCAGAGCCAGAAGGGGGCAGGCTTGGACTTGAAAAGACATCATAGAAGACAGACTCAGCTATAATCAGCTATAGGTGTTTTCTCTAATGTTCCTACTGATATATATGGTAAAATACATGAGGGTGCTTTGTCTCTGGTTCACTTTAAAAGGAAATACATATGGCAACCTCCATATCCCTCTCACTTCAGTTGTTCTTTAAAGCTAATGGGAATCTGTAAAGAAAAGCAACAAAACAAAACAATAAAATACCAGACTGAGCATTCAGTCTGGCTTTGCTCAGGAATCATTATAGCTGAACCTGTCTTTTCTGATGTCTTTTCAAGCCCAAGCCTGCTGCCTTCTGGCTCTGCTATAATGATTCCTGAACAAAGCCAGACTGAATGCTCAGTTGGGGATTTCATCAGGGCTGATTTGAAGCAGGCTGAGCAGTGAAGAATGAAACAGAGAGCAGGATAGGTGTTTCTCTAATGTTCCCACTGATGTATACTGTATGGTAAAATAAATGAGGGTGCTTCGTCTCTGGTTCACTTTAAAGAACAAATATCAATGAAACACTTTTTTGGTAAAACCCACATTCCTGTAGAGCTTTTTGTCAGCAATACTAGAAGCCTTTTCAGAGGTCTATCAGCTCAGACTAAATGAGTGAAAAAATATCTTTGTTTGTACCAGCTGAATGTAACAAATACGTTGCGTCGGCATTGGGGGGGAAGGGAGGCAGAGCTGTACTATGTATCTAGGTTACACTTCTCCCTGGCTGTAAACTGTTTATAGACTGCGTGGCAGAGAGAGACACACAGACAGGGACACATAGAGCCGCAAGTGATGATTATTTACACACTATTTGAAGCTATATTTCTGATTTATTGTAACGATTGTGGAATTCTCCCCGTGATCAGCGCACAAGACTTGCGCTGACACTGCCGAAATCCTCCTCAAGCGTATAATTTGCGGGAACCCAGCAAAAGGTGCAATGCACCTGTAGAGGGAAATTCCTGTCGACAGGGGGAGCTGTGGAGTGCAGAGGAACGGCTCCTCTGCCCTGCCACACAGACAGGAATTGTACGAAGGGAAGAAACGCAGGGCAAGATAGCCCTGAAAGAGAGAGATCAAAGCGACAGAGGGTATGCGTGTTCACCAAACTAGTCGCCACCCTGCGACGATGAACACACAACCATGAAGACAAAGTGAGAAGGCAATCGCCAGAGATGGCGATTGCTAACAGAGACACAAGACCGAATAAGCACAGATGAGGAATGTATGTATGTCAGCCAATCTAGCCGCCACCTGCGACGGCAGACACACAACAAGGAAACCTAGTGAGAAAGCAATCGCCTGAGAAGCGATTGCGAATGAGATTGAGCAAAGGGACAGATTGTATGTGTGTGCACCAAACTAGTCGCCAACCCGCGACGGTGCATACACAACAGCAGATATGAAGTAGGAACGCAATCGCGAGAGAGGCGATTGCCAGAGGTGACACAAGGCTACAGCAAGGCAGAGCACGAGAGTAGCAAAGGCACAGCAAATCATACAATGAGAAGATACGGAAAATAACAAACGCTAGCTAAACGCGAACACCGCACTCATTCGCAACAGTGCACGTGTTTATGCGCAGTCCTCGCGTGATAAGCACAACAGAGACAAGCACGCCTAACTAACCACCGATAGACAAACATGAAACAGAGGACGAGAGCGCTTACTTAACGGTTACCTCACCGAGCCTCCAGCAAGCGTTCGTAGCAGACAAGACAGACACACGAAAACATGAACAAGCAAAAGATAGGAACCACAGCACTAGCGAAAGTGGCTAGTGCGATCCAGGAAGACAGAACAGAAGGATCCACAGCGCTAGTGCAAGATGCTAGTGCGATCCAAGTACAGAGTAGCAGACCAGAAGGATCCACAGCACTAGCGCAAGTGGCTAGTGCGATCCAGGAAGACAGATCAGAAGGATCCACAGCGCTAGCGCAAGATGCTAGTGCGATCCAAGTACAGAGTAGCAGACCAGAAGGATCCACAGCACTAGCGCAAGTGGCTAGTGCGATCCAGGAAGACAGATCAGAAGGGGCTACCAGTAACAACCGCTGTTCCGGTTAGCACCCAGACATACAGAACGATTTCCTGTCGACCACTGCTGGGACAGGACAATCGCAACAGACAAACAAAACAGATATGCAATCCTAACTGCACTAGGGAAACCTGCCTAGTGCAGTCCCAGGAATTACTCTAGGCTAATCTTCAAACCAAGAGCAAGGCTGACACTCCAGCCGAGTGTTACACAGGAACTAACTCTTATGACCAGCCCAGGTCTGTGATATCACATAGTATTTATAGAGCAAGCCTACAAAGGATGTGGCTAGGCAATCTGCATGACAAACATATGCAAATTCCTCAGCAGCAAGCTGCAATACTGACAAAAGGTCTCTCTTCCAGAGACCTGCAGAATGCAGACCTGAACAGTGGTCAAAAGGCTGCCTGCCTGCGCAGGCAGCCCAGCGGATCCTCACATTTATATTCCGAATACATCTCCCTGACAGTATTACTGCTAGTGAAGTCTGTCTCTGTATGTTGGATGTGCTAGGTACAGATCCTCCACAGTAATGCCCACAGTGACTCTTCTCTGTCATTTTTTCTTCACACAAATGAAAAGATGAAAAAAAAAGCCCTTGTATTGCTATTTGCTAGTAATTACTGGAAATATACAGTATGTGGCATTTAGAATGTTAGCTAACTTTGATAGTTGTCCTTTAAGGGGAAATGTTAGCAAAACTGAACTAAATTCGCCGTCAAGTTATTTCTTTGGAAGAAACTGGTGTTTTCCTTGTTTTCATCCAATGAAGGGTTCCCAGATCATATTGCAAGGAAATGACACCACGAAGACCAGCACTGGAAGACTTTCAAGTTGGTATTTATTCACATAGACAGTGAACAAAACACAGCCAACATCAGTCTCGGTATATGGATGTAAATATAGATGTAAATATAGCTTAGTGTACTGTATTTAAGCTCATGCCGCCATGCAATGGAACAGCCATCTGATGGTGGAGTCACGTTGCGGCAAAGTTCCGATGGACTGCTGCCGTTTTGGACGGTATGTCATCCTATGTCAAGTGGTAATGCATTACCACTTGACAAAGGATGACATACCATCCAAAACAGCAGCAGTCCATCGGAACTTTGGCTGTATTGTTTTCACTGTCTATGTGAATTTATACCAACTTGAAAGTCTTCCAGTGCTGGTCTTCATGGTGTTTGATGGTTTGATTAATCTGTCGATGTCTGGCAGATTGGGCCGTGCACGGATTGAAGATTAAATTGAGGTGTGCCCTCTAACATGGAAATATTGCAAGGAGATACACCATTTAGAGCCTGCCTCTAGCAACAAATAGGAATTAGGACACCTTTACCGCTTTGTAATGGGGAGAGTGGAAGGCAGTGTGTAAGGACAATAGTGAATAGTTTTTTGGCTGCACACACTACATAGGCAAAGGCTGTCAGACTGCAAACCATGAAATATCACTGTGTAGTGTGTGTAGGTGGGGAGGGGGGCTGTTTGGGCTCTTATACATACATGGTTCATATTTTTCACATTTACACATAATTGTGTTCCTCTACTGTTAAAATTGTGCACATGTGTACATAGTTCTGCATTATTACTGTTATCATCAAGATTAATATTGTGCATATTTGTATATAATTGGGTGTCACTATTATTATCGTAAAGGCTATGTTATCTGTTGTGCTTGACTTCCTGACTTATCCACAAATATTTGCTCCAGTTAATGCATAATGAAGTAGGATCGAACCTAAAAAATGCTTTGCACTGTGGAGTATATGAATAAAGATACTTGTTGACAATAATCAACAGAATTGTGTCTACTTTGGGGAGATAAATCCACCACTACCTCCTCTTTTTAAACAGTTTTTAATATATTTTATACTTGTACTGGCACCTCTGTTCAAACCTACAGTTCATATTATAGTCCACTCCTGGTGGATGGGTGCAACCCCCTTTTTCTCCTATCTACAGAGAGCGACTTTTTAACCTGAGTGGGGTCATGTCTAATCTCCCCACCTGCCTATATAGTGGTTGCCTAATTGGTAACCCGTGTTTATGAGTATAATCATTCAATTTTACCATTTAACGCCTATACTTCAACATAGTAGACCATTGTGGGCTCCCAGCTTCCATTGTGTGTCTCCTGCTAGAGGTTTGTTTCTCCATAGAATCACCTAATGTACATCAGTAACCACTAGTTGAAGCCAGTGCCACCTCACAACGAGGTGTCATGGTGTCATATCTCAGCAGCAGCAGTCCAGTCTGCATGATTTTTGTAGACAAATGTAGTGTCATGCCCATTCAACTAAAGTATGCAGAAACCATTGTGGATTGGATTACATAGACCACAAGGGAGTTCATGCCTGCGCAGTAGCTACTCGGCCTCAGCCTTTTCTGCAGCTTCATGCTACTGTGCAGATGCAAGGCGACCTAGGCAGTGTGGCTGCGCTCCTTCACAGATGTGAGCACTGCCGCCCGCACTCTTCAACAAGGCTCTTGTCAAAGAGGCTTTGGGGGTCCTGCCACTGGATCGGTGGAGGAGAGGGGTGATGGGGGAAGCTTCTAAATTATCATACTGAGATAAGTACTCATTTATGGAACTTTTTCCCTTCAGGTTTCATTTAATAGCCCAACCTAACCCAAAACTGAACAAGAAAAAACTAATGCTTGTCAGGTTCATAAATAATAAAACAAATAACCGGGGCAAACCTGCAGCTGTGCCGCAGTGGAAAGAGAAGATGGAGGCGTCCTAGGTAAGTAAATGCCTGCCTTATCCCCTACAGCACACACAGTTTATGAACCTTCCTTTAAGAGGTGTGTTTGACAATTTTTGTAAAAATACTGCTCAGACTACTTTAAGAATGCTAACAATAAATAGAACCTGGAGTAATGGTAGACTGTAGAACAATAGCATTCTTATCTGTAAACACTAATGATATAATATATCGTGGAAGCAAAGTACATTGTACAATCCAGTATAATTACTTTAGTATAAATACGTAACTTGGAAGCTTACAATCTATCCACAGAAACCTGTCCATTCCCTAGAGAATAGAGATGAACATACATACCATACCAGTACCCATATTAGTCAGTTAATTGTATATTTATCATTGATTTATCTACTTATTCATTAGAAATATGAAATGTCACTATACATTCATATAACATATTATGAATAACAGTATGTTTCAAAGTAGAAACAGAGGGAATATCTGCTGCACCTAAATAGGAGAAAACAGGCTGTTCAGCAACACATAATATTTGGAGTATTTTATAACATTGAAGACTATCAATCTTTAATTAGAATGGCTAATTGTGGAGATAATTCAAAGTCATCATAACCCAACAACCTTTATATTAAATAAGAAATGGAGTCCCAATAGTTGTTTAGATTAGGGCAATCCTAAATGATTTGTTTAGTAGTAACTTTTTTTCTGGCATCCTCTTCAACATAAATTTAAATCAATCTTGGGGAAATTTAGACTGTTTATTTAGGGTTAAAGGACAGGTGACATGTGACATGATGAGATGGACATGTGTATGTACAGTGCCAAGCACACAAATGACTATGCTGTGTTCCTTTTTTTCTTTCTATGCCTGAAAATGTCAAAAATCAGGTATGCCAGTAACAGGGTCTGGACTGGGTCGGACTATAGCATAACCTTCACTGATAAGTAATTACAGCCATAAAACATTTTTCTGCTAGAAAATGGCTTCTGTGAGCAGGAGAAAGATAAAAATGATCAATAGTTTATAGATTTGAGCTCTAGTATACTTCAATGAAGGTGTCATTGAGCAGAGACAATGAAACATTAAAAACGTAAAAACTAAATTTAAATATAAAATAAAACTGTGGGATATCTAAAAAAAAGTCATTTTTAGGAGAAGGAGGATAGCTACTATTAAATAACTCATCAGTTTATTTTCACCTCGAATATTCTTTAAGTACCAGCTTGTATATATTTCATTATTTCCTATCTCTCTGGAAGGTTTTTCACATTCTCTTACTCGGATCAGATCTCATCTCCCCATCCTTTATCTGCGGGGTACCTCAAGGCTCTGTCTTTGCCCCCTCCTGTTTTCCATCTACATGCACGGTCATGGTAACTTAATCAATTCATTTGGGTTTCAATACCACTTGTATGCGGACGATTCACAACTGTACCTCTCGGCTCCAGACCTTAACTCCTTCCTCACACGTGTTCCTGACGGTTTTGTCTGTTATATCCTCTTTCATGACATCTTGCTTTTTAAAACTTAATATGAATAAAAAGGAACTAATCATCTTTCCACCGTCTCTGTCCACTTCTCTGCCTGATATAGCAATAAATGTTCATTACACTTGTATAACGTCAGTTCCCAAAGCGTGGTGCTTAGGGGTAATATTTGACTCCTCTCTCTCTTTTATTCCTCACATTCACTCCCTAACCAGCTCCTGTTATCTCTAACTCAAAAACATATCTCGCTTCTGACCTTTTCTCATTCAAAACATGACTAAAATGTTAATACATGCTCTTATTGTATCTTGTCTGGACTATTGTAACATACTACTTTGTGGACTACTAACTAACAGGCTGGCACTGCTCCAATCTGTACTGAACTCGGCTGCTCAATTTATTCAACACAAGCCATGTTATGCCTTCATAAGGCCTCTTTCAGATGAATGACTGAACTGTTCACTTGTCGGGCAGTTCCACATCCGGTCTGCTGGTGCCGAGCACTGCAATGTTAACGCAGCCAAATGACAGTGTTTGTAACCCCAATCTTGTCAGTGTTTGATACACAGAGGAATTATCTGGCAGCAAAAAAAGTGGCATGTCACATCTGAGCAGGCCACATCTGAGCTCCGATGTGACCCAATGTGGGACTGCCTCTCCAACGCCCATGCTGAGTGTCAGCAAGCACCTGGATGGTGAACAAAGCATGGCTAGATAGTGTACTAGTGGTTGGATAGTGTACTGGTTAAGGGCACCTCCTTTGACACGGGAGACCAGGGTGCGAATCCTGGTTAGGGTCAGTACCTATTCAGTAAGGAGTTCAAGGCAAGACTCCCTAACACTGCAGGGTGCCTTCTTGAGCGCTTTGAGTCTGACAGGAGGAACGTGCTATACAAATGTTTGGATTATTATTATTTTCAAACTCCCATGTTGAAGAGGCTTAACAGAAACATTGGGCTGAAAGCGTGTGCAGTACTGTACCGTTGCATGTTTGCTGCCTGACCCCATTTAAAGGTCAACTGAGGTGAGAAGAACATGGAGGCTGCCGTATTTATTTCCTTTTAAACAATAGCAGTTGCCTGGCAATGTTGTTGATCTATTTGGCTGCAGTAGGGTCTGAATCACACACCAGAAACACGCTTGATGCTAATCCAGTCAGGTTTGACAATAATGTCAGAAACACCTGATCTGCTGCATGCTTGTTCAGGGTCTATGGCTAAAAGCATTAGAGGCAGAGGATCAGCAGGACAGCTAGGCAACTGGTATTGTTTAAAAGGAAATGAAAATGGCAGTCTCCATATCCCTCTTGTTATAGTTGTCCTTTAACCCCCTTGGCGGTACAATAAATCCGCCAGGGGGCAGCGCAGCACTTTTTTTTTTTTTTAAATCATGTAGCTAGCCTAGCGCTAGCTACATGCTTCCCCCCTCCCTTCGCTATTCCCTGTATGGGCTTCCCCGTCGCCATGGCGACGATCGCGATGACGTCACAGACGTCATCGACGTCCTGACGTCAGCGGGTGTCCCGATCCACCCCTCAGCGTTGCCAGGCCAATCTGCCTGGCACTGATTGGCCAGGCAGCGCAGGGGTCTCGTGGGGGGGGGGTCGGCGCGGAGAATCGGCGGGTGGCGGCGGCGATCGTTATGCACACGCAGCTAGCAAAGTGCTAGCTGCGTGTAGCAAAAAAAAATTATGTAAATCGGCCCAGCAGGGCCTGAGCGGAACCCTCCGGCGGCTTACCCCGTGTCCAGCACGGGGTTACCGCTAAGGAGGTTAAGGAAGGATTCAGTGTGGTTGCTTGAGAAACCAAAATGGCTCTATTTTAAATACTGCACAATCTAAAGTACTGCTGCCTCCATTATTCACTGAATGAGAGGAGTATATTCTGAGGAATATGCAAACTGTGCAAAGTTTCCAACCACACTCTACGGAAATCTTAAAGCATTTTCAGGAAGGGAATACACAATTCATTTTCCTCTCTTGTATCTTCATTCCTGTGAAAATAATAATTACAGGTCATCCTTTGTCAGTGAACATTATAACATCGTGCCTTGCAGTATGGAGGGGCAAAGCTTTCACCAAACCCATTAAACACTGGTCTCTAACCCAGTTTCAGAAGAGCCTGCTCAGACTTGTAAAATTAATCTTAAAAGTATGATAAATGCTCTACTCTTGTTCTTGGCCTCTTATATTAACAGTTCACTTTCTCTTGCATCTAAGAGTGGATGTTTTGCATATAAATAGCATTTTGATTTATGTGTGGTTGTGTTTAGTATATTTTACTTCATCATAAGGACAAATAGTGTTCCAAGAAGTAGATTGTAGCTTCTGATGCCCTGTGAAGATGACATCAATTAAAATGACAGTTTTTTTTAAAAACGAGCAACTAACAATCCCCCAAACATCCCCCTTTATAAACACTGTAAGTGCCACTTCCATCTATGTAGTTTCTTTAAATGTCACCTTTTCCTACGTACAGAGACCAACAAAGTCCTTCCTTGCTTTTATTACTGCATCAGTCTCTTCTCCAGTAATCTATCTAATGGCCCGTACTCACGGGCTGCAAATGTTGCCTGTCGCCAGCACACGTGAGCGTGTGGGCGACAGGCTGGCGACAGCTCCTCGCCAGGTCCCTCCGCGTACACACGCGGAAGAGGGACCAGCGGCGAGGCGGAAGCTGTCGCCGACGTTCCTCCTCCCTCCGCCGGAAGCTCCATATACTTTAATGGAGGTTGCTGTCGCTAGTCCGCGTACTCATGCGGACTAGCGACAGTTGCGGCGGAGGTGCGGCGGCGACTGTCGCCATGCGATTGAAACTTTCAATCGCATGGCGACATGAGCGACGGGCGACAGTTCGGGGTGCGCGCGTGTGCAACGGCCCATACTCACGGGCGACCTGTCGCCGCAACACGCGCGCGCCGCGTGTTGAGGCGACAAAAGTCCCTCGTGAGTATGGGCCATAAAGCACTCTCTTTTTTTCATGAATTCCACAGCAATACTGTACCCACCCGTTAAACCAGGGGTCCCCAACCACCGGGCCGCGGCCCACTGCCGGTCCGTGGGCAGTTTCCAGCTGGGCCGCGGTGGGTCTGGTCGCTCGCCCGACCCCCCCCCCCCCTCCGCGGCCGCCGCCGCTTGCTCTTCTATAATCCCCAGTGGCCCCTCTCCTCCACGCTCGGCTCTATCGGCTATAACAGCAGCGAGACCCGCAGCTGCTAAGGAGGAAGGAGACAGGAGAGTGGTTACCATAGTAACGGCGTATATCGCCGTCACAGGAAGCAGCTCTCCTGCTTACTTCCTCCTTAGCAGCCGCGGGTTTCGCTGCTGTTATAGCCGATAGAGCCGAGCGTGGAGGATAGGGGCCACTGGGGATTATAGAAGAGCAAGCGGCCGCCAGCTCATAAGGTAACAGGAGCGGCGGCCGCGGAGGGAGGGGGGCATTCAATGCTATACTGGGGCAGCTATACTAACTATAGAGGGGCAGCTATACTAACTATAGAGGGGCAGCTATACTTGCTATACTAACTATACAGGGGCAGCTATACTAACTATACAGGGGCAGCTATACTAACTATACAGGGGCAGCTATACTTACTATACAGGGGCAGCTATACTAACTATACAGGGGCAGCTATACTAACTATACAGGGGCAGCTATACTAACTATACAGGGGCAGCTATACAGGGGCAGCTATACTAACTATACAGGGGCAGCTATACTAACTATACAGGGGCAGCTATACTTACTATACAGGGGCAGCTATACTTACTATACAGGGGCAGCTATACTTACTATACAGGGGCAGCTATACTAACTATACTGGGGCAGCTATACTAACTATACTGGGGCAGCTATATTAACTATACTGGGGCAGCTATACTAACTATACTGGGGCAGCTATACTAACTATACAGGGGCAGCTATACTAACTATACAGGGGCAGCTATACTAACTATACAGGGGTAGCTATACTAACTATACAGGGGTAGCTATACTAACTATACAGGGGTAGCTATACTAACTATACTGGGGCAGCTATACTGGGCTAACTATAATAGCTGCATAGGTGTAACTATACTAGTTATACTGGGCTAACTATACTAGCTATACTGGGGTAACTACTAGCTATATATGGGTAACTATACTTGGGTACTATACTAACTATACTAGGGCAACTGTGCTCCTTATACAGGGGCAACTTTATTAGCTACCTATACTGGGGGCAAATATACCTAGATACTACCTACTTAACTATACACTCCAAATGTGGGGGGGGGGGGGCTCCTGCCACTCCAATTCGGGGGCTGCTTTTGCCACTAACCCCGCCCCCCTCTTCCGGGCCCCAGAGAAAAGTTTGGTCTGGATACCGGTCCCCGGGCTGAAAAAGGTTGGGGACCCCTGCGTTAAACCACTTGTATGTAAATAGTAATGAGAACAGTCCCTGAACATAAAAAAGGAAGCTACAGTATCTCACAAAACAGCTCTCACATTTTTGTAAATATTTTGTTATATCTTTTCATAGAATAACACTAAGTACATGATTCTTTGATACAGTGTACAGTAGTCAGTGTACAGCTTGTATAACAGTGTAAATTTAAAAAATATCTCAACACACAACCATTAACTAAACCACTTGCAACTAAAATGAGTCCACCCTAAGTGAAGCATTTCAAATTTCTGGGGTTAGTACCTCCATAGAAAGCACGTTGGGTGACGCTTCAGGACAGGAGATGTCAGCACAAGACAGACCTGTTTGTCTGATATGCCTGTTTTTATTTAATAAATGTGAGTGCACTACTTTTTACATTTTAAATTAAAGAACCTGTTTTACACTATAGCAAGCTCTTCAGTTATTAGGAGAGCCTGAAATATGTATTGCAAGACCATATTCATCTGGATGTTGGGGTATGCGGAAGTGAGGAGGCATAATTGAGTGCAGTAGCTGTCTTAAGGCCCATACACACGTCGGATTTTTGCAAACGACCCGTCGTTTGAACGTTCCGTCGTTCAGTCGTTCGCACGTCAAATCCGACGTGTGTACAGACTATCGTTCGCATGATAAGACTGGTTTCCAGCGATCCGCCGGGGGGATCGCTGGAAACCAGTCTTATCACGCGAACGATAGTCCGTACACACGTCTGATTCCGCGTGCGAACGACTGAACGACGGGACGTTCAAACGACCCGTCGTTCGCAAAAATCCGACGTGTGTATGGGCCTTTATGATGTAGACAGCAGAGGAGGAGGTGAAAGGCTGTTGTTTGTTTATAGGTGGAATGTATCAGCAGTAGTTATATAAAGTGCTGGTGGCAGTCTGAGGTGCGTTAGCATCACAAAAGGGTTAGGGACTGTGATATCCGTATGTGTGGAGAACGATGGTGGTGACCATCAAGTGGAAGTGTATATTACAGCCTGGAAATGAGCATATGGTGATAAGTGGAGTCATACTTTGATTTTGTTTTTCAGGCTTTTTTCCATGTTTTTTTGAGGATATTGCTAATGCAAGGGAATCAGGCTAGTAGTGAATAGGCTGGGCATGTGTAAATGCAGGCTCCAGTAATATTGAAGACCATACAGAAGTTTTCACAGGTTCCTCTCAGAACAGGCCTTGCCAATGGTCAACCAAAGAAGTTGTATGCTCATGCTCAGCGTCATATCCAGAGGTTGCTTTTTGCAAATAGATGTATAAGTGCTAGCAGCATTGCTGCAGAGATTTAAGCAGGGCCGGAATTACAGCTCCGGAGCCTATAGGCACATACCCTCCGGCGCCCTAATCTCCGCCCCTTAACAGGCCACACCCCAAATGCCACACCCCCACTGTTTTGAAATGTAGGCTGATACTAGCAGGAGTCAGTGGTGGTAGGTGGGTGGGAGAGTGCAGCAGGTAGGTATAGAGTGCGCAGTAAATAGTAAGTGGGGGTAAGAAGGTGGGAGAGTGCGGTGGGTAGGTACAGAGATCTCAGAGAGTAGTCAATGAGGTAGGTAAGTGGGAGAGTGCAGCAGGTAGGTATAGAGAGCAGAGAAAGGAGTCAGTGGGAGTAGGTAGGTGAGAGAGTACAGCAGGTAGGTGTAGAGGGCACAGAAAGGAGTCACTGGGGGTAGGTAGGTGGGAGAGCACAGCAGGTAGGTACAGAGAGAGGAGGCAGTGGGAGTAGGTAGGTGGGAGAGTACAGCAGGTAGGTGTAGAGGGCACAGAGAGGAATCACTGGGGGTAGGTAGGTGGGAGAGCGGAGCAGGTAGGTACAGAGAGCAGAGAGAGGACGCAGTGGCAGTAGGTAGGTAGGAGAGTACAACAGGTAGGTGTAGAGGGCACAGAGAGGAATCACTGGGGGTAGGTAGGTGGGAGAGCGCAGCAGGTAGGTACAGAGAGCAGAGAGAGGAGGCAGTGGGAGTAGGTAGGTGGGAGAGTACAGCAGGTAGGTGTAGAGCGCACAGAAAGGAATCAATGGGGTTAGGTAGGTGGGAGAGCGCAGCATGTAGGTACAGAGAGCAGAGAGAGGAGGCAGTGGGAGTAGGTAGGTGGGAGAGTACAGCAGGTAGGTGTAGAGGGCACAGAGAGGAATCACTGGGGTTAGGTAGGTGGGAGGGCGCAGCAGGTAGGTACAGAGAGCAGAGAGAGGAGGCAGTGGGAGTAAGTAGGTGGGAGAGTACACCAGGTAGGTGTAAAGGACACAGAGAGGAGTTAGTGGGGGTAGATGGCTGGGACAGTGTAGTATGTAGGTATAAAGATCAGAGAGAGGAGTCAGTGGGGGTAGGTAAGTGGGAGAGCACAGTGGGTAGGTATAAAGCAGAGAGAGGAGTCAGTGGGGGTAGGTAGGTAGGTGGGAAAGCAAGATAGCAACAGCATAATAACCTTTTAAAGAAAAACATTTTGTAACAGCTGATACAAATCCTGCAATAAATCTGCAGTTTGTCTACTTCCTGCTTCCATGGAAGCAGACATATTGTTACCTCTGCCATAGCACCCAGCTGAGACAGAGCAGAGACCAATTTACTATTAAACACAGATGACAGGGAATTAGACAGGCTAAGCTCTCATAACACTTACAGGGTCCTTCTGTCCTGTAAAAGAGTTCAGGTCACTGTGCAGGAGTTAATTTAGGTCCACTGACAGCGGCGGTGTTGGAGTGGGCGGGGTTCCGGGTGGAGGGGCAGACTTGCGGCAGATTCAAATCCTTCTTCTCCCAAGTGCCCCTAGGATCTAGATGTCGGCTGAGGGGGACTCGGTGGGCAGAAGAAGGACTCAGAGGATGGAGGAGAGCTGATCTGAAGGAGCGGTGGCGGCATCCTCCTTCTACAGCAGCAAGCAGCACGTTTCATAGGATGCTCACCAGCGTTGACGTCACTCAGCAGCGCCCTCTGCATCCCCTCCATGGTCACACACTGTAACCATGGCGAGGACACAGGGGGCACTGCTGAGTGACGTCAATGCTGGACAGTGTGGACACCAGGAGCCGATGAGCATCCTTTGATCCGTGCTGCTTGCTGCTGCTGGGGGATGGAGTCGCCCGCCATCGCTGCTGCTGATATGGAGGGAGGGAAAGAGGGAGGGAGAAAGAGAAGGAGGCACTTTTGGTGGCCTGTGAGCCACCCGCCCCTTACAAATGGCTCCACCTCTAGGCATGTGCCTATAGTGCCTATTGGTAAATCCTGCCCTGGGTTTAAGGGTTGGGGGTCAGCCTGTCAGTGTTCAGACCATACGACACACACTGCATCAAATTGGTCTGCATGGCTGTAATCCCAAAAAAGAAGCCTCTTCTAATGATGACGCACAAGAAAGCCCAAATACAGTTTGCTAAATACAATCAGACCACAGGACATGGATTACTGGAACCATGTCCTGTACTCTTATGAGACCAAGATAAACTCCTTTGGTTAAGATGACGTCAAGTGTGTGTGGTGGTAACCAAGTAAGGAGTAAAAATACAAGTGTCTTGCCTACAGTCAAGCATGGTGGTGGTAGTGTCATGTTTTGGGGCTGCAAGAGTGATGATGGCGCAGGGGAGTTACAATTCATTGGGGGAACCATGAAGCAGAGCATGATCCCCTCTCTTCTTAAAAAATGGCCCAAGGGGCAGTCTTTCAACATAATAATTATCCCAAACACACCTCCAAGAGGACCACTGCCTTGTTAAAGAAACTGAGGGTAAAGGTGCTGGACTGGCCAAGCATGTCTCCAGACCTAAACCCTATAGATTAGTTGTGGGTCCATCCTGAAAAAGAAGTAAGAGTACATGGTCTCTAATATTTACCAGCTTCGCAATGTCATTATGGAGGAGTGGAAGAGTATTCCAGTGGCAAACTGTGAAGCTCTAGTGGACTCCATGCCCAAGAGAGTTAAAAATATTGACACTTTGGGCACAATTTTCACATTGTTCACTTAAAGGTGTACTTTTGTTGTCAGCGAGTTAAACATGAATGGATTTGTGTTGAGTTATTTTGATGGGACAGCAAATGTACACTTATACAAGGTGTACACTGACTACTTGTATCAACGTGTTATAGCTTGAGTGTTCAATGAAAAGATCTAAAAAAAAGGATACAAAATGTGAGAGGTGTACTCACTTTTGTGAGATACTGTAAGGTGCTGAGAGGCAAAAGCACTTGGAGAGTATTTGTGCTAGCCTGTGATCAACATAAGTTCAGGTAATCAGACAAGCCAGTGGTCAGTAGCAGAGTGGGTAATCCGCCAAGCAGATTTAGTAAGACTTTGTTTAGTCAGGCAAGCCAGGCAGCAATAATTCAGATAGTTAGGTTTGGCAATGGAGCAGGTAATAAGCCAGGCAAAAGATCAGCAACATAATTGTTGCCAGGAAACAAAGGGTATGGAATCTAGCTTAAAGGGACACCGAGCAGTGCAGAAACTATGGAAAGATGCATATCATTTTAAAGCTCTCTTTCTCCTCTTTCCAATGATATATAAACCGCCGCCCTATGCCTTTTAGTTTTCGCTATTTTCGCGATTGAAATTTAGAAAACTAAAAGGCGTAGGGCGACGATTTAGGTGTCACCAGAAAGAGGAGAAAGAGAGCTTTAAAATGATATCCATCTTTCCATAGTTACTTGTATTACACAGGATGACACTCTTCCCAGTGTCAGCAGCTCCATTCAGCAGAAAAAGTCGGCCTGTGTAATACAATGTAACTATGGAAAGATGGATATCTTTTTAAAGCTCTCTTTCTCCTCTTTCTGGCGACCCCTAAATCATCACCCTACGCCTTTTAGTTTTCTCTATTTTCGCGATTAAAATCGCGGCTGCGGCAATTTCAATCGCGGAAATAGAGAAAACTAAAAGGCATAGGGTGGCGGTTTATATATCATTGGAAAGAGGAGAAAGAGAGCTTTAAAATGATATGCATCTTTCCATAGTTTCTGCACTGCTCGGAGTCCCTTTAATAACGTAGCACTTAACTTGGCTCAGGGTTTAAATGGCTCTGTTGGCTCCAGTTTGATGCATATGCATACACAAAATAACATACATAGGCAAACAATGCAAAACACATGCATGAGCACAGAGTTGTGCATTTCCAACTCTGACCTCTATGTGGGAGACCATAACCTAGTGCACAAACTTGTACATGTACTGTATACCACTGCATGTTCCAAGCTGTAACTGACATTGCTAGCTCCCTTATGGCATCCCCAGATGTCCAAAGGATCTGACTTCCTAGGGTTACTATGGTTAAAAGCCTTTTCCAATCTTGGAAAGGGAACATTAGCAGAAGGGGTCCAGAGAGTTCTCTCCAGGACCATTACTTTTCCACTACACCTCAAATTGCGGTAAATTACCTCTTTTTTTCTGGAAACCACAATGGCTTCTTTCTCAAATTTTGGATTCCAGCCCAGAAACTGTGCTTGCTTGAAAGTTGCTAGCAAAGAATACTTGATAATTCTTGTAGGAACTGGGAAGCAAAAGTTAAAAGTTACTGGGCTAATGATGCTCTTATCTGGCAAGGGATCCACACACCAGGGCCCCATATTTGTGGACAGATAAGGAGATCTGTGAATTGAAGTAGAAATCTCCTATAAACACTGAATTGCTGTTCCTGTAGTAGTTAGATATTTTTGGAACACTTGGTTATTGGCTGAGCAGATAAACCCCAAATGTCAGTAACTGGAACAGTAGTTCTAAAAGCAGAATCAAGCGAGTAGGCAGGGTGAACCCATAGTTTGCAAAAAAAAGAAATTTGGTTGGTGGAAGCAAAACAATAAAGGGGCCATTGCAATGTCTAATTTGTATGTTCCCTTTGTTGGTTAATGTCTGATATGCTGACAACATACACAGTTTAATATCCAAAGCCTTACATAAAACCTTCACAATGTTGGATGAGAACTAAACCACTTTAACAGAAGTATTGGTACCTGGAACCCCATGAATTTTCACAGTCTTTGATAAATGCTATAAAACGTTATGCTGCAGAAAGAGTATCATCACTGGGACAAGATGTGCAATCAATCCATAATTACAGAAATGGTATTACAATCTTTAGGTACTGAAGCTCAAGTATAAAGTCTACAGATATTATTTGTGAGGGCCTCAGAGGAATCAGTAAAGGTCTAAGTCATTAAGACTTTGCACAACCAATACAACCTTATTACCCTGTTTCCACTTGTCAGGAAAACAGAGCGTTTTTCTGTGCAGAATAAAATCTGCACAGCAAAGCCATCAGATTCGCATACAATGTAATAAGTAGGAAATGTGCATGCGTTTTCGCTATGCGACTTTTCCATGCAAATTTGCGTACGTCTTCGCCTAAAATCAATGTAAAAGCACACAGGCACTGACATGGTTAAATTTGCATACTTACAAAAAAAAGCGAAAACTTATGCAAATTCGCAGTAAAAATTCACATCTGCATCTGAATTCGTTTTCGCGTTTTCCGCAACGAATTAGCACCACACAAGTGGAAACGGGCCCATAATCATATTCTATATAGACAAGTTACTTGTTATAGTTAGTTTTTCATCTCGGATCCGCTTTAAAGATCCCAAAGTGTCCCTCCACGGCATGATTGCTAAGTTCAAACATATTCACTACAGAGCAAATTAGAACAGGTGTACGAAACTGTCCTTTGCTGAGCATGTTAAAGCAGTACAATTAGCCATACTATGCCAGGGGAAAAAAACACGTATATAAGTAGATAAATACTTGATCTACTTACATAACACATGTACTGTACTGTCCACGTTTTGATTCCAGTAAATGTTATATAGTAAATGAAGAGAATTCTGTTCCTGGCGGGGACCATGTCTTTTGCCCACAGTTTGGCTAAATTCCTGATGTCATTTCTGCCCTTTACTTCTTTTATTTTCTCCTCCAATCGCTGAGTCACCTTAGCCTTGCTTGTTAACACAAGTGAGCAGGGGATCATGTTTCAAATAAGCAGCTAGGCAGGGTAATAAATAGAAGAGGAGGAATATATCATCAATAAAAAGAACCCCCAGCATGCAACTGTTTGGCACTGACTACTAAAAGACCAGTGATCCTTAAGTATGTGATAACTCCAAATCATAACAGCAGAAAAAGTTTAGACAGTTTTGAATGCAGGATTAGCATCTTTATCACTTAATACACTCAGACCAGTTGCTGTTGAAATTTGATTTTTGTGGTGACATCCTGCTTTAAAGTGGACCTGAACTCAGAACTCCTCTCTGCTCTAAAAGATACACAACAACATAATAAACTTTAAACTAAAAACATTTTTTTGTTACAGCTGATACAAATCCTAAAATACATCTTCACAGTTTCTACTCCCTGATTCGTGGAAGCAGGCCTATTGTTTACAGCCTGTGCTTTCAAATGGGCTTATCTGCCATAGGCAGTCATGTGACATGGGAGGGATCAAATTACAACTAGTGATTAGACACAAATGAGGGGAAATACACAGGCTAAACTCTTTAAAGGGAACCAGAGAGGAATACAATTTAAAAATAGAAAAAGGCTTTTATACATACCTGGGGCTTCTTCCAGCCCCATAAGCCTGGATCGCTCCCACGCCGCCATCCTCCGCTTCCTGGAACTGCCGGTACCAGGCCCGTCACTTCCGGCGGACATGGCCAATTGTCCGCATCACAGGGGCTCCCTCCATACCCGTACGCATGCAGCTGCGCAGTAGGCAGCCTCATGCGTACTCGTATAGAGGGAGCGCTGTGTGATGCGGAGAATCGGCCGCGTCCGACTGGCCGACTCGCGGCAATGACGGGACCCGGTATCGGCGGATCCAAGCAGCAGAGGACGGCGGCGTGGGAGCGATCCGTGCGTATGGGGCTGGAGGAAGCCCCAGGTATGTATAAAAGCTTTTTTTTAATCATCTCTGGTTCTCTTTAAATACATTTATTTATTTTATTTATTGTATTTATAAAGCACCAACATATTACACAGCGCTACAGTGTGCATTACTGTTATGTTTTCCTTGTGTCCTGTGCAAGAGTTCAGGTCCACTTTAAAGTGCTGTGAGGACCGTTGCAAGCTGAATAATGTAACCTGCTGAAGGTGCACGCATGGTAGCTTTAGGTGCCATTGGACAGTATCAACATTGCTTCCAGAGACTCAAGAGGAGGTTCTTTAACTACAGCAAGGAGAGCTGTAACTGTCGGGCATAAAATCAAAAATCAATTCTTTATTTTTATCTGGTAAACAAGTAATACGAATGCTAACCAGGCAATCCAAAAGTTAAAATCTCTATTACTTTTCTTGTTTATAAATTATGATTCCCCAGTTTACCTGACTTTTATTTGGTACGTTGCCGCAAAAAGGAAGTTGCAGGGCATGCTGGGTTGTCTTTTTTTTGCTTCTTTATTTCCCTCAGACTTAACTAATGTACAGAAGCAAAAAAGGACAACCCAGCATGCCCTGCAACATCCTTTGTGTGGCAACGTACCAAATAAGAGTCAGGTAAACTGGGGAATGATCATTTATAAACAAGAAAAGTAATAGAGATTTTAACTTTTGGATTGCCTGATTAGCATCCTTATTACTTGTTTACCAGATAAAAATAAATAATTGATTTTTGATTTTATGCCCAACAGTTACACTTTAAGGTGCGTACACACGCACTACAGAAGCCAACGACGGGTCCGTCGGACCCTCCTGCTGGGCGGACTTTTAGCAGACAGTAGTGCGTGTGTACGCTAGGGTTGCCGCGATATACCGGTATTACGATATACCGCGGTTTGATTGTGCACGGTAACCATACCGTGCACAATTTCGTTTTACCGGTTTTAGGGGGCGGGGCGACCGGGAGGGCGGGGCGACGTAGCGGCGGGGATGCGACGCAGCGTCGAGCGCACGAACAGCGGCGGAGATACAAATACTCACTAGCGAGAAGCCAGCTCCGTCCTTTGCGATGTACCCGGGCTTCATTGTACTTCCTGTTCTTGCATCACATTTCCTTGAAACAGCGCCCCCTGGGCGCTATTACAAGATGATGCAAGAACATGAAGTACAATGAAAGCCCGTACATCGGTGAAGGACCTGGCTGCTGGCATGTGAGTTTTTATCCCTGCTGCTGCGTCCCCTCTCCCTCCCCCGGCTCTCTGTGCTGCAGCCACCTGTTTCTGGCTACACCTATCTCTGGCTACACCTATCTCTGGCTACCTATGCTGTGAGCACCTTCTACTGACTACACCTATCTCTGGCTACCTATGCTGCAAGCACCTACTACTGGCTACACTTAACCCTGGCTACCTATCCTGCGAGCACCTACTACTGACTACACCTGCCCCTGGCTACCTATCCTGCGAGCACCTACTATTGACTACACTCTGTCCCTGGCTACCTATCCTGCGAACACCTACTACTGACTACACCTGTCCCTGGCTACCTATCCTGCGAACACCTACTACTGGCTACACCTAACCCTGGCTACCTATCCTGCGAGCACCTACTACTGGCTACACCTGTCCCTGGCTACCTATTCTGCGAGCACCTACTACTGGCTACATCTAACCCTGGCTACCTATCATGCGAGCACCTACTACTGACTACACCTATCCCTGGCTACCAATGCTGCAAGCACCTACTACTGGCTACACCCATCACTAGCTACCTATGCTGCGAGCACCTACGACTGGCAACACTTATCCCTGGCTACCTATGCTGTGAGAACCTACTACTGACTACACCTATCACTGACTACCTATACTGCGGCCGCCTATCGCTGGCTATCTATACTGCGGTCACCTATTACTGGCTACACCTATCGCTGGCTACCTATGCTGCGAGCACCTACTACAGACTACACCTATCACTGACTACCTATACTGTGGCCACCTATCCCTGGCTACCTATACTACGATCACCTATTACTGACTACACCTATCCCTGGCTACCTATGCTGCAGCCACCTACTTTTGACGGTTATCATACCGTGGAATTTCATACCGTTGCAACCCTAGTGTACGCACCGTCGGTGGACTGATAAGGCTATTCCTGAACGATCAGCGGATCATTCAGAAAATGCCTTATCAGTCCGCCGACAGTGCCTACTGTCTGCTGAAAGTCCGCCCAGCGGGAGGGTCCGACGGACCCGTCATTGGCTTCTGTAGTGCGTGTATACGCACCTTTACAGTAGATGGATTTGTATGTTTTGAATAAACACTGTAAAACTTTCTTTATTTTAGATTGTAAGCCTTTGGCAGGGTCTAAAAGCCTCCCCACCCCCAGTATGTCCTTCTTGATCTTGAAATCACAAAATTGTGGAAAAAAGGGGAGCTGAAACCAGAGACACTTGGCTAAACGTCTTCTTGATCTTGCGACCCCACCAATGACACCCTTCCCCTGGTTTAACTCAAACTTGAATTGCTGAGTCTCTGTAAAATCGCATGATTATGTATCTTATACCATGTTTGCGTTCATACCCTAGTTGCTATGTTATATGTTGTATAACCTTGTGCTACCTCTCTGTCTGACACCCTTTGTTAACATTGTACGTATACCTATTTATTGTCCAGCGCTTAATAAATAAATAAATAATAAAAAGAAAATCAGTATGACAAACGTGTTTACCTTATCCTAAGAATTAGACATTTGTGAAGATTTGTGAAAATTTGCAACATTTTTTCAGCTATATATTTTAGTACAGGTTTGAAGATAAAATAATTTATTTTGCCAAGGTAACAAGAACATATTTCATGCTGACATTTTCTCCTCTGTAAATCTAAATTGAGATTGAAACAAAGAGATTGTCTCTTGAAGTTGTTCTAAAAATCCCACCCTGGCTTGTAGCTTCCTCATAGGATACAGAAAGAGTGAGACCAGGTTATAATTAGCGTAACCCTGCTGGTGGGATTCTGTAAAAATGCCACAACACACACCCTTTCAGACGGTTTGAACTTTTTCTTGGTACATTTTCCTGTGGTTCCACCAATCTGGTATATCTGATCATGTGTGCTAAATGTCCCAATGTTCTGTACGTGGGAGAAACTGGACTAACTCTGCGCAAACGTATGAATGGACACAGGCACACTATTAATGATACCAAATCTGGACTCCCAGTTGCTACACACTTTCGGTCCAACGGACACAGCATGGATGATCTTCGTGTCACTGCCCTGAAGGGTGGTTTCAAAACGTCAAATGATCGATTAATAGCAGAAACAAAATTTATAAATTGGTTCAAAGCTGTGCAGAACGGTTTGAATAAGGACAACAATTTTTTATATTGGTATGAGACTGATGATATTTAAACTTTCTCAGCCATTCTAGCTGAACTTGTAAACTAAGAATTTACGATACCTCTGGGTCAATCTTAATCCCAGGGCTGTGAGCATCGTGTAAACAAGGATCCTTATCTTAGCTAATAACCTCTAACCCCATTCAGATGGTCTGTTTGAATTAAGGCATCTTAATGACATGTATTTATGCTTGAAAAAAATATCTGTTTTCCCTTTTGATGTTGCATGTATATAAGCTGTCTGTACCACCAGCTTGCAAACTAACAGGATATAAGCCCGACGAAGGCTGCAAGGCCGAAAGCTTGCTTATTTTTATTCATTTTTAGTTAGCCAATAAATGGTATCATCCTGATTTCAAACTTCTTGCTTTTTCTTAGTCAGGCTCACAAGCTGATGTCATTCTGTCCTGTTTTTGGCTTTGTTTTTTTCTGTCTTAGTATATTTTAATTCAGGTGAAAAACTGTTTCATTAAGCTGTGCAAGCAACTTGAATGACCTCAGGAATATAGATCAATTCACCTCAATGCACAATTAATCCTAATCATATTAATCAGATGTGTACCAGAAATCAGCTGAGGTTCTGTCCAAACTGCTGCTATCCAGTGCAGAATGAAAGCATTATACCCCCCTCTCTTCCTTAGCTACATGTGGCTAGTTTCTGACTTTACTGATTGCAATCCCAAAAGTTTTTATCCTCAGAATCACCTGAAAACTGTCAATCATTGGGTGGGTGGAGAGCAGAGAATTATAGGAAGCATTGTTTAAACTGATCATATCTCCCAGTTATCAAATATAAGCATCCATCCTATCTCAGCATAGTAAATAGTAGATATGTGGTTAGTTAGCACTTTGACTTGTAGCCCCAGAACCACCCCCCATACACAGCTCTTTGATTTTCCATGCCATAGAGTCTCATTCTTGGTGCTGCAGCAGGAGAGGTCACAGCATTTTTGCTGCTTTTCACATGTCTAGAATACACTTTACAGGTAGTCCATGACTTACGAACAACCTGGCCCAGAAATTTGAAATTTGATTCTGTGGGAACAGGTCAAGATAATGTTTTTCCAAAAAGACCTTGTAGTTCTTAATGGTTCTTAAAAATGGTTCTTAAACTGGTAAAATGACATTATGCTGTGGTACACTGAGAGCACAGGGAGATAGAGGTAACACAGTGAGGGTGGGCAGAAGTGGCACGAAGGGGGACACTGAAGGCACAGGTGAACAGAGATGGCACAGAGGGGGACACTGGAGAAACAGGGAGGCACAGAGGAGATACAAAAGACAGAGATGGCAAAGTCTTTTGACTTATCAACAGATTCAGGTTAAGAATGAATCTACAGTCCCTATCTTGTTTGTAAACCAGGCACTACCTGTATTGTCTGGTATATCCATAGGATTTCATATGGAATTTGCCCTCCTCTTTTAGCCATAACAGCTACAGCTCTTCTGGGAAGGTTTTCCACAAGGTTTAGGAGGTTTAGGAGTGAGCCTGTTTCACAATCTCCACTCAATTCATTCCAAAGGCCCTGTGCAGAGTACATCTGATTTCAGCGCAGGGCGAGCCAAAGGATGGCTCTCCCTGCTGCTGGCTAAACGCCCCATTTTTACAATACAATACAATAACATTTCTATAGCACTTTTCTCCCATAGGACTCAAGGTGCGTAGGCTCTCTCAGATTCATTAGTTGGTAGTAGGATGAAGTATTCACACAACAAAAGTGATATTTCTGCAAATGCCAAACTGAACAGGTGGCTTTTCAGTCTGGATTTAAACACGTCCAGAGATGGAGCTGTCCTGATTTGTTGAGGTAAGGAGTTCCAAAACGTAGGAGCAGCATGACAGAAGGCTCTGGGACCAAAAGTTTCCAAGTGGACTCTGGGTATGACTAGATCACATGTGTTGAACTCCAGGCCTGGAGGGCCAGATCCATGCCAGTGTTTAGGATGGACTGAGAAAGAAAGGAATGTGTTCTATCTGATGGACCACACCTTTCCTGATTCAGACCCATCAATTCATTTGAGCTGTATAAAATATGTGAGAGGATCTCAGCCTTTGTAGGACCGGTTTGACATACCTGGACTAGATTATTAGAACCTGTGGATCTGAGATTGCAGGGATTGCTACACAGCTGCAACATTTCTTTCATGTATCCAGGGCCCAGATTATTTAGTGATCTAAATGTCAGTAGGCCAATCTTGAATAGGACCCTCCATTCTATAGGTAGCCAGTGAAGGAAGTGCAGAACTGGCATTATGTGGTAGGTTGGTTAATAGTCTGGCAGCAGTATTCTGAATCAGCTGTAAGCGGTACAAGTCCTTTTTTGGAAGGCCAGAGTAGAGAGCATTGCAGTAGTCCAGTCGGGAGGTAATGAAGGCATGAACTAAGGGTGGTAGATCTTCTAGGGGGATGAGGTGCTTGATTTTTGTGATGTTCTTCAGGTGAAAAGAGGATGATTTCACCACAGCAGAGATGTGAGTTCTGAAGTTTAAATCCCCATCAATTAGAACTCCCAGGCTACGCACATGATCAGAGCTGTGTAGATCCGTGCCTCCTATTCTCAGTGGTGAAGACTGCAAGTTAAGTTGTTTTGTTGTCATGCGCTGCCCTCCGATCAGAAGGACTTCAGTTTTGTCTGCATTTAGTTTCAGCCAGTTGTCACTCATCCATTGCTGTAGTTCACGTAAGCAGGCGTTTATAGTTGGAGTTGGGTCTGTCACAGCAGGCTTGAAGGAAAGATATAGTTGGGTGTCATCCGCATAGCAGCGGTATGTCAGGCCAAGTTTTTGGATTCGTTTTCCAATCGGTAACATGTAAATCGTGAAGAGCAGGGGAGAAAGTATAGGGCACCCCATACTTAAGTGGTACAGAGGTGGACAGGAAGGGCCCCATAGAAACGTTTTGGGTTCTGCCACTCAAGAAGGATTGGAACCACTGAAGAACTATGCCATCAATGCCGCAGTATTCCTGTAGCCTGTTTATCAAGATGTCATGGACAACTGTATCAAAGGCTGCAAAAAGGTCCAGCAGTATCAGGATGGAGCACTCTCCTCTGTCTCTTGCCATGAGCAGGTGGTTGCATATTTGGATGAGGGCAGTTTCAGTGCTGTGATGTTTCCTGAAGCCAGACTGGAATGGTTCATAACTGTTGTTTTGTAGGATTTTGGCTTCTAGCTGGAGGTATACGGCTTTTTCAATTAGTTTACCCAGAAAGGGAAGGTTAGAGACAGGTCTGTAGCTGGTCATTGCATCTGGGTCCAGGGAGGGTTTGATGATTGCTTTCTTCAGTAAAGCAGGAAATATCCCTGATTGTAAGGAACAGTTTACAAGTTTGAGGAGTACCGGTACAAACAGGTCAGGGCAGTTCATCATGAACTGTGTTGGGCCAGGATCTAGGTCACAGGTAGTTTGGTGGAGGTGAAGGAGGATGCTTGATGTGACTTATTCATCAATTTCTTTGAAGTTTGACCAATGTGTTACGTTGTCTCTGCTAATGGTCATCTGCGCTATATTAGGCTCAGATGCTGTAAGTTGGATAGCGGACCTTATAGCGTAGACTTTGCCTGAGAAGAAATAAGCAAATTGGTCACAGAGGTCCTTTGAAGACTGGATATTACGTTTTTGACATGCCGGGTTGTGGAGTTTTTCCACTGTGTGGAACAGTTGGGCTGGTTTGTTAACTGCAATTGCTATCTCATGTGATAGAAAGTATGACTTTTTCTCAGTAATTACCTTTTGGTAGTTCTTTAAATGGTAGTTCTTTAAGTGGATTAACTCATGTTTGTATTCTGGGGACTGAGATTTGCACCACAGTCTTTCAAGCTTTCGGCCTTGTCTTTTCAGCTCTTTTATAGGGTCATCAAACCACTGTGCATGATGATGTGGAGTAAGATATTTGGTGCACAGAGGAGCAATGGTCTCAAAGGTGGAGGACACACATTTGTTGTATTTAAACACCAGCGTATCAGGGTCCAAGCTGGAGTCAGTCAATTCATCAAAGCTGAGGTTATCTCGGATATGTTGTGGTGTTAGCCCCTTTTAAGCGGCAATATTTTATTTGATTCTTGAACTGGTGTTTGACAGCTGGTATTGAGAGGGAGACGTGAATAGTGTGATGGTCTGACCAGGCACTGGCTATCAACAGCCCAGTATGGAATATAAGGTCCAGAGTGTGACCTTTCTTGTGAGTGGCAGAGCTGATTGCTTGGAAGAAGCCAAGCTCATTTATGGCACAAGGTAGCTCTATTCCTAATTGCGAAGAGGGGTATCCACCCATGTATTGAAATCTCCAAGAACAATTAAATACGATTCCAGCTCCGAGTTTTCGCAGTTAGGAGGGAGATGTAATACGGGGTCTGGCAACCACCGGAGCCCCAAATTACTGTTACGCAGGGCACGCAGCATAGCATTGCTGCTTTGACGGCTCCCAACTTCAGCGCTCGCCGCTGCTCGCAGAAATGATCTGCTTCGCCTGTGCAGGACAGGCCAGGTCCTCCACATCAAACTTGCTCATTCAATTCTTTATGGATCTTGCTTTAGGCACTGGTGCGAAGTTATGGTGGAACAGGAGGGGCTGTCATCAAACTGTTCAAACAAAGTTGAGAACATGATTTCTTGGTATTGTGAAGCATTCAGAGTTATTTCCACTGGAACTAAGGAGCCAAGCCCATCCCCTGAAAAACAACTCTACACCATAATGATCAAATCTGTCAGAAATCAATGTCGCAATGTGGCAGCCCAAAAGTAATTTTGATCAATGTACAGCTAAAATCAACTGAAACTATCAATCCAGACTGCTGGAAAGCTGTTGCTCAAGAGGGCTCAGTCACGTGGGTGGCAGAAGCGGAGTTTAATTTTTAGACAACCAATGGACTCGACGAACCCCCACCAGGACGATCTCCCCCATGTCTATTGTGTTCTTCTTGCGCCCTTGGTGAATGTTGAAGCGGCGCTTAAAGGAACACTGTGTGGGGGTCAGGGGAAAATGAGTTGAACTTACCCGGGGCTTCTAATGGTCCCCCGCAGACATCCTGTGCCCGCGCAGCCACTCACCGATGCCTCCGGCCCCGCCTCCGGTCATTTCTGGAACCACTGCACCTGTGTTGCCGTGTCCTCGCTCCCGCTGATGTCACCAGGAGCGTACTGCACAGGCATAGACCATACTTGGCATGTGCTGTACACTCCTGGTGACGTCAGTGGGAACGAGGACACGGCAACGCAGGTGCAGTGGTTTTCAGACTTTAAAGTCTGAAATTCCATAAGTGGGCCGGAGCATCGGTGAGTGGCTACGCGAGCACAGGATGTCTGCAGGGGACCATTAGAAGCCTCAGGTAAGTTAAACTAATTTTCCCCCAACCCCCCTACAGTATTCCTTTAAGCTTACCTGTCTCCTGGTGCACTCCTGTATCTTCTCTCCATCACCCCTGAGCACCCAGTACCCCATGACCCAACGGCACATACAAGGTCACATACATTCCACCAAGTCACAGGGTACTGACGACTGGTAAGATAAGTCTCACAAAACTACTTTAAGGCTGTTCTTGTAAATCTCTATCACAAATCAAAACCCCCTCCTACTCTCAACAGGATGGGTGGGCCTTGCCTTGCAATTTGTCGCCTGATTACATATAGCTATAAACTCAATGTTAAGATTTCATTACATGTGTGATCTATTTCTCACTTTCATTGTGGGCCTTTTTGCAAGGATTGAAGTCATGGAACTGCACATCGTCTTCTCTCCACAGATAGAACTTAGGCTTTGAAGATTAAGATGATGATAAACAATATTTATCATTTGTATGTACAACTGTACTACCAATTTACTGCTTGTTAATAGTCTATAGTTTGCTGAGTAAACAGCTTCACAGTGCCTGTGATAGTGGGCCAGGTGGCTGCCTTTAAGCCAGCAAAACTCCATTTCCTGTATGGACAATCCTTTCCAGAGCATTAGATCGTCCATCAACATTTTCATTGTTTTAATATTCTTTTTGTGTTAAAGGAAGCCATCCTTTTAAGCAGCTTGAAGCAAACTATAGCTATGGCAGCTTGCCAGACTTAGAACGTGCACGCTTCCTAGGCATGGACAACTTCTATGTTCCTGATATTGTGTCTTTCATGTCCATACCAATGTCTCATCACACAAAGGCTAGATTACAGATTTTAGGCCAGGAATCACTCGGACTTTAGCACTATTCATAGGAATGTTAGGATGACCCGTAACCTCATATATATTATGCTGCATTAAAAGTTGTTTTTTAAAAATTAAGTCAGACTTACATATACCCATCCACAATGTAGCCTCCTGAGCAGCAGCAGTTTTTTGACATTCATTGGTTTCAATATGATAAATATTTAATACTTCAATAACAATTCTTATTATGCTTAGTATTTTAAGTTTTAGATGTGGCAGTTACCATTGGTAGTTTTGGGGGTGATTCATGCTGTACCCAGAATATGTGATTGTATAAGACAAGGGGTAAAACATTATTATTTTAAAGTTCACTTCAAGCAGTAAAAAGGACTCTTCAATAAATACTAATATTTGTAGCATCCAAAGTGCTTATTTCCCTGCGATCCTAGTAGTGATGACATGACCGTTGCCTGGGCATGTGAACAGGAAGTTAAGGAAATTTCTTTAGTAAAGATACAGACAGGAGTAAAAACTCACCCCCAGAATTCTAACCCTTCTCCAGACTAATGAAAAGTGTTTATCTTTTTCGCAGCAGTAAAGATTTATGTTCATTTCCTGTTATTATAACACCCTTCACAAATATACATATACCTCCCTTTCCCAGCATGTTTGTACAGTTGTCATTGTTCAAAATGTAACACCTAGTGATAGCTTGACGCATATGAATGCATCAGCTAAGAACATCTCTGTGTGACCAGATCATCCAAAAGCATTTCAAAATCTGGTGAGAGTGCATAACCCTTTTTTATAGTTCACAAATTTGTTTGCATTTAGAAATAAAAATCCACAGAATGACTCATCAAGTCACAAATTCCAGTACAACAAATCTCAGAGATTGTAGGTGGCATTCTAATAGTAAAATCTCAGCAGAGTTTCTGTTTTTGTCTGCCCTACCACATTGTAACTGTAGCATCAGCAGGTAGAGTGGGTGGGAAAAAAAATCGATAGGAGACCAGATTGTAAAAAGTTATTCGAGTACATACACAAGAGGCTACTAAAATCCTTGCACATGCTCTAATCATATCTCGTCTTGATTACTGTAATACCCTACTCTGTGACCTACCAAATGAGTACCTCACCAGTCCCTTCTAAACTCTGCTGCTTGTCTCATCCACCTCTCCTCCCCCTCCTCTGATACTGCCCCGCTCTGCTAACCCCTCCATTGGCTACCTATCACCCAAAGGATCCAGTTCAAACTCCTAACACTATCATACAAAGCTCCACCCAGGCTATCCCCTCCATGCATAACATGCATAATCAGAGGCGTATCTAGAGGGATGCAGGCATGGCTCGTGCCATGGGCGCAACAGCACCATGGGCTCCATGACTGCCCTCCTCCCTCGTGCTCCACTACCTTACTGAGAGATGCCTCTCCGGTGTTTGTGCTTGCTATCACTGGAGGACATCTCTCGCTACCAATTCTGGGGGTGGGGGGGATTGTACTGGGGGGACTCCTCTCATTACCTATACTGGGTGTGGCTATTTATACTGGGAGAAATCTCTCACTGCCTATACTGGGGGGGGGGGGGATTATACTGGGAGGACACCTGTCACTAACTATACTGGGGGCTACTTATACTAGGGGACACCTCCGATGACTACCCACACTGAGGGGATGACGGGGGGTGGTGCTTAGACTGGGGGACACCTGCCACCATCTATACTGGAGGGAGGGGTTACTTATACTGTGGGACACCTTTCATTACCTATACTGGGGAGCTGCTTATACTGGGGGGGGGGGCACACCTCTCACTGCCTATGGTGTAATTTAGGGTCTGCCTGTTACGCTTGGTGGTATATTCTCCACAGTCAGCACGACATGCATAACCTGACGTGAAGGAGGTACACACGCTAGCACAAGGAACCAGGATATCCCCAGTTTAGTGAAGGAGAGGACTGACTCCAACAGGAGATGTGGCGCACAGAGCAGGCGTAGATCCGAACAGCCACAAACAATCCTTCCACTGTAGTGGCTCAGCGCAAGGTAGCGCTGAGAGCATAAACCAGAACTCAGAAGATCAGGACAGGTAACAGAATGAACGCTTGCTTAACTAGTCACTGCTTAAGTGACAGCAAGCGTTCAAAACAAGACAGACTGGAATGAGGCAGCCAATGCGATTGCAGCGGTGGCGTGCCTAACAAGGACAGACGTAATACACACAAATATACAATAGGTATGATTCCTAGCGTATTATGATACAGCTATCAATGAACTACAAACGACTAACTGACATAAGCAAGGAACACTAACTAAGAACTGGAGCAGGACAAGGAACAGGACTAGGAAAGATTTGCTACTTTTACGCAGAAGTGAGCGCAATCCACGCAAGGTAACAGGAACAGGACTGAACTAGCTAAGCACGGGTGATCACGATACGCGCAACCTACCAAAACGTGCTGGAAACTGACTGACTGAACACAGGATATAAAGTGTTCGAGTACGTATATATCAGCGACACTAATGTATTAACGTAACACGAATACAAGGAAAATAACAAACACGCTAGTATGCGTATATATTGGCAATGAACCGATATATGATGCAAGACTAGCAAAGTAACAATTACTGATAAACAGAACAGAACTAGAAGGACTCACTGACCCCTGCGCAGGAGTCAGTGCAGTCCACACGGACTAGGAACGGGGGGGGGCCGAGATAGAGTAACAGACAGATCTGAAACTATGATAGCCCGAGGAGCCCTGCAGGAAGCAGATCTTTATACTGAGGTCATCCAATGGGAGCAGACATGCAGATTCTCACACAGGTGAATGGTAATCATTCAATCCTGAGCTGGCCAGAACTGCAGAGCCACTGCAGATGGAATCAGCAACTAGTTTGAGTGCAACCCAAACTATGCAAGCAAATACATGTAATGACATCAAAAACTGCTTGTCTTCAATAAAACTGCAGCCAGCAGTACATGCTGCAGACGTGATCATAACACTGCCATAGGCACTATATTGCTCAGATACGCCCCTGCATGCATTTCCATATTAATCTTCAGATATCATCCATCCCAGAACCTTAGCTCCTCACAAGAGACCCTCTTGTTGTCCAGCTTGGTCACCTCCTCTCATTCTCGCATGCAGGACTTCTCACAAATGTGTCACCTTTCCTTTGGAACTCTCTCCCACAGGCTGTCCATCATGCTTCAAGCCTGGAAATTTTCAAATATACCCTTAAGGCACACCTATTAAGACAAGACTATAATTTGCTATAATTTAAAGCTGACTGCCTCATCTGCTAACCCCTTTGTTTACTCCCCCGGTGTCTCAACCCCACTAACCTCTAAAAAGAAAACTTGCAAGGGCAGGGACCTCCCTCTTTTGTTTCCCGTTTCAGTGTAATTTATTAAATGAACATCTATCATTATTGGTGATGTTTTTCAAACTACACATCAATTATATCTGTACTTGTGTGATTTCTTCTCCTAATTGTATAGTATGTTGAACTGCTTGTGTATTATTGTATGTTTTGCACGTTGTACAGTGCTACGAAATATGTTTTCGCTCTATAAATAATAATAATAATGTGATTTATTTTTAGCAAAATTTCTAGGATGTCACCATTGCTTGACCTCATGCAACACAACACTACCATAGCTTTTACCTTCTAACACACGTTACTGAATGGAAACAATGTCTTGTTGCCTCAACCAAATTCTGCAGCAAGACAACAAGGTATATTACAGAATCACCATACTCTTGTTGAGAGTAAAACAGATTATGGTCCATATGCAATTAACTTTTTTTTCCTAAGTTTTTTCTCCATGGTGATATTTTAACACATTTTCAATATAATGCTTTTTAAACCACCAGCGAGCAAGTTCTGAAAAGTTATTTTAAAGAGAAGATGAAAAATTATCTTCCTACTAGCAGAAAACTCAGGAGAAATTGTTAACTGCATATGGGCCTATGACTAATTAAGCAAATGTTGCTGACCATAATCAGCACAGCAAGGCCTATGACTACCCTTAGGACATGCTGGTCTTCCATAAATCACTCATCTACCATCCACAAACCAAATTCAGAATCTTCAGATCTACTACTTTACAGTTACTGTAAGCACACAATTGTTCACTGAGCTAAAGCCTGGGAAACTGACATTGGGAATAAGGACACAGAGATTGAAGAAGAGGAAGTGCCTTAACAGGTCCAGAAGACCCCATTCTGCCTGTTGAAAAGTATTTCCTGTTGCATTGAGACATAGGGGATCTACAGTTTGGGAGTATTATTTGATGTTTAACTTAGATGTTAGCTTTCCTTTCTGTCACACAGAGAACCTGAATATTCTAATTTTGGACCCATATCCATCTGGGTATGACTTAACAATCTTCCTGCACAGAAACTTATGGCAAACCAGGTACGCTTGGGGTGAATTTAACAACACAGTGCTGCTTTCTTTAAAACTATTTCCACCTTCCTGCTTACACTGTGCAGCTATAAGCAGTACCCCAATAGTACAGACTTGTTAAATCTGCTTGTGATTCGTCTCTCTTTGTATCGCACATTGATTACTGAATTCCACAAATCTCTTGCAGTAGATAGCGAGTGAGGGCCTTATACAGAGAATATCTGTTGTTGATTATTTTCAATATACCAGTAAATAGCAAATACTTTAAGTTAAATTAGTGGGAATCAACACAGTGATCTATGTCCCTCCCTGCCATTTGAACCCCCATGCATGAGAGATATTGATCATTATAAACAAATCTATCACTGAACTTCCCAACTCTGTTGCAGTGGATACTAGGTGTAGGCACTACGTAAAGGAAATCCATCATTGACCACATAAGCAGTCATTTATTATTTAGGAAAATGCAAGTGCGTATCAATGGTTATTAAGTAGTGAAATTAAGTAGAGATACAAATGTCCCATATGGGAAAAGTGAGTACACCCCAAATACCTAAAATTGAAGCAGTCACATGTACCCAATCAGATGCAAATGATTAGAACAGCATTTAAGACAATCTTGGAGAACTCTGTTTTATTTAAAACATATATATAGCATGCACAGTTAGTTTAATGTATTCTTTGTTGCTGAAATGTGAGGTCAGAGCAGGATCATTCACCTGGCAACCTAGGCAGGTGCTTGGGGCCTCGTGGGTATTAAGGAGCCCACCTGCCACTTAATTGACCTCTCTCCACTTGATCATTCCACTGTTCACATCTACAGTACAAGTGGAAAGGATTTCAAACTGCGTCATTTTGCCCAGGATAGGCAGTTCCAGCAAGGCCACTCACAGAACTGAATGCAAGAAGCTGAAAGAAGTCTGTAAAAATCGCACAAATTCATCACATGATTTACAGAAGTTGTAAATCAAAGTACTTGAGTTTACCACTAGAAAGAAGCTGCAGAAATCAGATCGACATAACCTTTTGGCCAGAAGGAAGCCTTTGCTGTCCCAATAGAATATCATTGTAATACTAAATTTGCTTATAAGCATTTAGACAAAGACAGGACTGATGGAACAGTGTTCTGTAGACAAATAGTTATTTGACTAGAATACTAAAAAATGTTTAGCAAAAATGGAAAAAAAGATTTCACCAAAACAGTAAAGCATAGTGGTGGAGGCATTATGATTTGTAGTTGCTGTACCGCACGAGGGCCTGGGTAGCTCACAATCACAAAATATGCTATTAATTCTTCATTGTACCCGTGTTTATTAGAGGATAATGTGAGACCATCTGGTAGAAGATAAAAGTTCAAACAAAAATTAACCTTGCACATGACACGTACCCTAAAAACTACAATAAGTCCTCCAAGAAATGGCTGGTAAAACAAGATACTTCAGTGGCCAACTCTGAGCTGACTGTCAAATACTGTATTATCATTTTTTTTTATTGATTTACATAGTTGCAGAATCTTCTTCCCATCGGTATCCTTTGGGGTGGTGTGAAACATATTGTACATGAAAGAAACCTCTTAAACTTTCTGCATGAGGGAGTGGGAAACAAATTTCTGCCAGTTAATGTCAGTCACTGGCTATAAAAGAAGTGCCCACTTGAGGTTGTTTCTGTCAAAGGAGTCACTACCAGGCATTTGAGCTGAGGGTTTACTTATTTTTTTTCATAGAACGATATCATGTAAATTTTTATTAAATATTGCTTTAAATTGTTATTATTTTATTCAGCTATGGCATATTCATTTTTATATACAAGAACGGATTCATGTTAAAAACAAATCTACAGTCCCGATCTCGTTCTTTAACCGGGCACTGCCTGTACTGTTTAAGGGCCCTTTACCATTTGCGAAGTGATGCGAGTGCAGCTACCTAGCTGCATTGCATCACTTCCGCTCTCATTTGCGTCACTTCCACATCTCCCGATGCGGAAATGAATGGAGAAGACGGTACGTGGATACGGGCAGCGCGCAATGGAAACTGATTAAAAGATTAAATACTTATGATGAGAAATGCTAAGAAAACTTTACATTTATTTATTATTTATTTAGTATTTATATAGCATCGACATATTATGCAGCGCTGTACAGAGTATATTGTCTTGTCACTAACTGTCCCTCAGAGGGGCTCACAATCTAATACCTACCACAGTCATATGTGTATGTATGTAACGGGGTTTGGCTTGTATATTACTTTTTTGCTCAGTTGAAAATGTTGGTTACATTATACAAATATTGTAGCATAGATTGTATCATGTATTGCCAGTCCAGCTTCAAGATGATAGTTATTATTATTATTATTATTTATTATGTGTTTGTAAAGTGCCAATATCTTCCACATTGCATTACAGAGTCCATAGTCATGTCACTAACTGCCCCTCAAAGGAGCTCACAATTAAAATCCTTACCATTGCTTACTCTTTAACAGAATTAAAGAGACTCCGTAACAAAAATTGCATCCTGTTTTTTATCATCCTACAAGTTCCAAAAGCTATACTAATGTGTTCTGGCTTACTGCAGCACTTTCTGCTATCACAGTCTCTGTAATAAATCAATGTATCTTTCCCCTGTCAGACTTGTCGGCCTATGTCTGGAAGGCTGCCAAGTTCTTCAGTGTTGTGGTTCTGCTATGAACTCCCCCTTCCAGGCCCCTCTATGCACACTGCCTGTGTATTATTTAGATTAGGGCAGCTTCTCTCTTCTCTCTTATCTTTTACAAGCTGGATAAATCGTCCTCTGAGCTGGCTGGGCTTTCACATACTGAGGAAATTCAGACAAGGGCAAAGCTGTTTGCAGGAAGAAAAGAGCAGCCTGAAACTTCAGTGCATGAGAGATGCAGGTGGAAAGAAACACTCTTGAGATTCAAAAGGAAGGGTGTATACAGCCTGCTTGTGTATGGATGTATTTTCTATGTGTGGGCATACTGTACATCAACCTACTTCCTGTTTTGGTGGCCATTTTGTTTGTTTATAAACAAACTTTTTAAAACTGTTTTTAACCACTTTTAATGCGGTGGGGAGCGGCGAAATTGTGACAGAGGGTAATAGGAGATGTCCCCTAACGCACTGGTATGTTTACTTTTGTGCGATTTTAACAATACAGATTCTCTTTAAAACAATACTTTTCAAAATAACAGTTTGCGCATAAATGGGCCACCCTAGTTGATGTGTGCTACCCTGGAGGCCTGTATAGTGATGCCTTTGGTTGGGTGCACATATAACAGAGCATACAAGGTCGCGTTTTATGTCATGTGCTGCTTTTTTGTAGGCGTTTTTAGTGTGTTTGCATTAGCGTTTTTTTTTACCGCATATGCATTTTTCTAGCATTTTGCGGGCGTTTTTCAATTGCCTGTTATGCAACTCACTAGGAAGACAACAGGAAGTGGAAATACATCAGAAAACAATTTTAAAAATGCATATAAAAAACACATGAAAAACGCTTGCGTTACCATTGACTTTCATTATGTTTTTGATGGGTTTTTGAAAATGATGCAACAAAACCAGTGTTTTTGAAACGCATATTTCAAAATGCATGAGTTTGTTTTATGCGCTTTTTGATGCGGACCATTGACTTGCATTAGCAGCAAAAACACAGCATTTTCCGCAACGCTAGCGTTTCTGCTATGTGTGTTCCTAGCCTAAATCTCTGTGAGCTATGTGTTGAATATATATGTATATATACAGTACATATATATGTAAATATATATATATATATATATATATATATATATATATATATATATATACACAGTTATACTATTCGGCAGCATCAAAGAGCATCAGCTGTCCCATATGTGGAGCTCCCTGATGACTGATTCCTTTATCTTAACCACAGCCCCAAAGATTGAGACATGCCTGCCCTCGGCATGCAGTATCAGCAGCAGCCCTGTCCTCTGAGCTGCAAGAGGTGTATTGTATCTTCCCTAGTAAGTGCTCTTCACAAACCACACATAAGGGTGAAGCATTTTTGAATGAAACAGTTCTGATAGCAACAGATAGTTGCTTCCTGCCTTGCACTTTAGGCTATTCACTGGGAGGGGTTAGCACAAGCAGCTGGAAGGAAACCATGAAAGTGTATTGCATACACTGCAGCCTCTTGATACTAACTGGGTCTGGGACACTGAGCTGATTATATACTTGAGTGGGATTACATTTCATGCAACCTCATGGTGTGGTGTTGCTGCTTTGTGCATCATCAGGTAAGTGGGCTGCACTATTCATCCTCTATTACTCACCATGTAACTTCATAAACTTTAGATATCTGTACTTACCGTACTAGCACTTCACATGTGCCTGCATGCAAAGATTATTCCTCCTCACCTATTTGTTACTGCTTCTGGATATGTGTTGTTGTTTCTTTATTACTCCATATAGTATTGTGTAGACTATTTTAAATTAAAGTAATACACAAGTTTATTTGGAACTATAGAAAACAACTGAAACCCATTTGTGTCTCGTATCTACTTGTATATACACATCTGCAAAGCCACATGTTAAAGCATCATGTAGGTAAACACACACATGTAGTACTGGCCTAGGATATAATGTTAATATTATGCATTTATATAGTGCTGACCTCTTCTGCAGTGCTTTACAGAGTACATAGTCATGTCACTAATTGACCCTTTCAATAGCTCATAATCTAATTCTCACCATAGTAGTTCTTCAATGTCAGTACCATAGTATGTGGCCAATTTTGGAGGGAACCAATTAACTTATCAGTATGCTATTAGAATGTGGGAGGAAACCAGAGTGCCCAGAGAAAACATGTGCAAACACAGAGACTATGCAAACTCAAAAGCGATGGTGAACAAGTGCATAAAGATGTTTCTGAATAGGATACTTTCAGTTCATCCTACTAGATTGTGTGTTTACTGCATGCCCTAGGAATATCAGCAATGTATTTCTACATAAATAAAATCTCTCTCCAAGTAAACAAAGCTGTAGACATAAGATGATGTCATCTTATGTAGTGTTTTTGGATAGGTTGCTTGACTATCATATGTCTGCAAGTTGATTTGGAGACACTACTGGCAAAGTGAAAGCAGTGGAAAGCAATCAAGCATGCTGAACATTTTTGCCTGAAAATAATTATTTGTCCATTTAAGTAGCCCTTATGACATTGTCTGCTTGCCCATTCCTCCTTAGACGTAGGCAGCACAAATACAAGTCTTTAAGCTGAGCTGAGGACTCCTGCTTGTTGAGATGTTGTGATAGAAAATACTAAGGGTAGTAGGATTATGCTCATTGGCTTGTTTTACCACCCTCATGTGCCTGTGGCCAGATGTAGTGCTCTGTTAAAAAACTGGGTGAATCCAGGCACATTCAGCTGTCTAAATTCACTAATTTACATAAAACTAGTGGATAATTACAGAAAAAAAGCAAATAGGGTCAAAGGCAAATGACGAAAGAACAATGCAGTACCCATAGAAATAATTTGATTTTACATTTCAAGATTGACTGTATTAAAGCAAATCTGAAGCAAAAATAAATTTATGAGATAATGAATTGTATGTGTAGTATAGCTAATAGCTAAGAAATAGAATATTAGTACCAAAGAAAGAGTCTTATATTGATATCCAGTGCAGGAAGAGTTTTAAAAAAAACTTCAGTTGTTATCCATGCAAAAGAGCTTCTCTGAGCTGTTCGACCCACTGGAACAAATACATTCCTGTTTTCTGAAGCACTGAAACAGCCAAGAAACGGTGAGAGACAGCTTGAAATAAAGTTTTAATGCAGGAAAGTTCAAAGGGTCATTATTTCTGCTTTGTTTTATAGCTTAAAAGACATACAGAGTATGGTTTTAAAACTGCTAATGTGACAGTATGAGCTATTGTTATAAAAAAAAAGCTATATAACTGAAAATAAAATATGAAAAACTACACAATAAATAAATAAATAAAATTGTTGTACCTACTCTTCTTTACAAACCCCGCAATTCAAACCCCGATTCTAGCATGTATGGGGGCTTTATACATATTAATTATATGAGAAGCGCTCAAAAACAGTTCTCAACTCCTGGGATCAGTAGTTTATCACCGTTAGGGTCTCCCCCCTCATATGCCCGACTCACCAGATCCTCTGGCCTGTATGGGCCCGTCTGCACATCAGGGATGTTGGCCACCCCTCCGCCTCTCTGGCACTCTGCTGGGCTTAGATCCACTCCGAGTATCTTTCTTTGTCCAGATGGATTATATTACCTCCAGAGAAAAATTGCTTTCATAGCGTAAAAGTGCTTAACTAGTTTATTAAAAACCGCAATAAAAAACATAAGTAACTGTCAAAGTCTTTCACAGTGTTACAGCTATATACACCTTAGCGCCCAAGGGACATGCAGGCTGGCGGATTTCCGGAGAAATCTCTCTGTAAATGGACAATTGTGTGTAAAATAAATCAAACAATTGTCATTTACAGAGATATTTCTCCCACCCAGCATGGGTATGTGTAAAAATACACCCCAAAACACATTATACTACTTCTCCTGAGTACGGCAATACCACATGTGTGGCACTTTTTTGCAGCCTAACTGCGCTAAGGGGCCCAAAGTCCAATGAGCACCTTTAGGCTTTACAGGGGTGCTTACAAATTAGCACCCCCCAAAATGCGAGGACAGTAAACACACCCCACAAATGACCCCATTTTGGAAAGTAAACACTTCAAGGTATTCAGAGAGGGGTATGGTGAGTCCGTGGCAGATTTCATTTTTTTTTGTCACAAGTTAGCAGAAATGGAAACTTTTTTTTTTCTTGTCACAAACTGTCATTTTCCGCTAACTTGTGACAAAAAATAATATCTTCTATGAACTCACTATGCCTCTCAGTGAATACTAGGGGTGGGACGGCGAATCCACGAATCCCTCGAATATTGAGAAATATTCGAGATTCGTGGATTCGAATCCCGACGCAATTTCCCCCTAAACGAATCCGCCGAATCCCGCTGCATCCCCGCGCAACCGCCGATCCCCCGCTCGTCCTATTCCGACCCCCCCGCGCCTCCTCCGCTCGCCGCTTGTATAGATGTGACCATTGGCTCACCTAACGCCTGCCCTGGATTCCCTACCTGCCGCCAGCGCAGAGCCGCAGACCTCTTGTTTCCTCCTCTGTTCCCCCTAGTGATCCGCTTTTGCATCGCGTCATCACTGAAGCGCCGGGCGGTTACTAGAGGGAACAGAGGAGGAAACAAGAGGTCTGCGGCGCTGCGCTGGCGGCAGGTAGGGAATCCAGGGCAGGTGTTAGGTGAGCCAATGCTCACATCTATGCAAGGGGCGAGCGGAGGAGGCGCGGGGGGTTAGAATAGGGCGAGCGGGGGATCGGAAGAGGACAAGCGGGGGATGCAGCGGGATTCGGCGCTGGATCCCCTTGTTAGGTGAGCCGATGCTTTTTTTTTCTTTGTAGGGGGTGAGCAGAGGAGGCGCATAGAGGGAGGGGTACCCTAGCTAGCTACACTGAGGGTCCCTATACCTAACTAGCTACACTGATGGTCCCTATACCTAACTGGCTATACTGAGGGTCCCTATACCTAACTAGCTATACTGAGGGTCCCTATACCTAACTAGCTATACTGCATGCCCCTATACCTAACTAGCTATACTGAGGGCCCCTATACCTAACTAGCTATACTGAATGCCCCTATACCTAACTAGCTATACTGAATGCCCCTATACCTAACTAGCTATACTGAATGCCCCTATACCTAACTAGCTATACTGAGGGTCCCTATACCTAACTAGCTATACTGAGGGTCCCTATACCTAACTAGCTATACTGAATGCCCCTATACCTAGCTATACTGAGGGTCACTATACCTAACTAGCTACACTAAATGCCCCTATACCTAACTAGCTATACTAAGGGTCCCTATACCTAACTAGCTATACTGAGGGTCCCTATACCTATCTAGCTACACTGAATGCCCCTATACCTAACTAGCTATATTGAGGGTCCCTATACCTAACTAGCTATACTGAATGCCCCTATACCTAGCTATACTGAAGGCCCCTATACCTAGCTAGCTATACTGAGGTCCCCTATAACAAACTAGCTATACTGAATCCCCTTATACCTAGCTATACTGAATGCCCTTTTACCTAACTAGCTATACTAAGGGCCCCTATACCTAACTAGCTATACTGAATGCCCCTATACCTAACTAGCTATACTGAATGCCCCTATACCTAACTAGCTATACTGAGGGCCCCTATACCTAACTAGCTATACTGAATGCCCTTATGCCTAGCTATACTGAATGCCCCTATACCTAACTAGCTATACTGAATGCCCCTATACCTAACTAGCTATACTGAGGGCCCCTATACCTAACTAGCTATACTGAATGCCCCTATACCTAGCTATACTGAATGCCCCTATACCTAGCTATACTGAAGGCCCCTACCTAGCTAGCTATACTGAAGGCACCTATGCCTAGCTAGCTATACTGAAGGCACCTATACCTAGCTAGCTATACTGAAGGCACCTATGCCTAGCTAGCTATACTGAAGGCACCTTTACCTAGCTACCTATAGTGTGAGCACCTAGCCTGCCTACCTATACTGTGGGCAACCATTCCACGGAACGCAGGATTCGTTAGATTCGGGATTCGAAAGGTTCGAGATATTCGAGAACCTTTTTAGATTCGGATTCGTATTCGGATTCGAAGAAATTGTGGATTCGTCCCATCCCTAGTGAATACTTTGCGATGTCTTCTTTCCAAAATGGGGTCATTTGGGGGGTATTTATACTATCCTGGAATTCTAGCCCCTCATGAAACATGACAGGTGGTCAGAAAAGTCAGAGATGCTACAAAATGGGAAAATTCACTTTTTGCACCATAGTTTGTAAACGCTATAACTTTTACCCAAACCAATAATTATAGGCTGAATGGGTTTTTTTTTAATCAAAAACATGTTTGTCCACATTTTTCGTGCTGCATGTATACAGAAATTTTACTTTCTTTGAAAAATGTCAGCACAGAAATTTAAAAAAATCATTTTTTTGACAAAATTCATGTCTTTTTTGATGAATATAATAAAAACTAAAACTCGCAGCAGCAATCAAATAGCACCAAAAGAAAGCTTTATTAGTGACAAGAAAAGGAGCCAAAATTCATTTAGGTGGTAGGTTGTATGAGCGAGCAATAAACCGTGAAAACTGCAGTGGTCTGAATGGAAAAAAGGGTTTGGTCCTTAAGGGGGGTAAAGCCTACGGTCCTCAAGTAATTAAAGAGACTCCGTAACAAAAATTGCATCCTGTTTTTTTATCATCCTACAAGTTCCAAAAGCTATTCTAATCTGTTCTGGCTTACTGCAGCACTTTCTACTATCACAGTCTCTGTAATAAATCAACTTATCTCTCTCTTGTCAGACTTCTCAGCCTGTGTCTGGAAGGCTGCCAAGTTCTTCAGTGTTGTGGTTCTGCTATGAACTCCCCCTTCCAGGCCCCTCTATGCACACTGCCTGTGTATTATTTATTTAGGGCAGCTTCTCTCTTATCTTTTACAAGCTGTATAAATCGTCCTCTGAGCTGGCTGGGCTTTCACATACTGAAGAATTACAGACAAGGGCAAAGCGGTTTGCAGGAAGAAAAGAGCAGCCTGAAACTTCAGTGCATGAGAACTCAGGGGGAAAGAAACACACAAATGATCTCTTGAGATTCAAAAGGAAGGGTGTATACAGCCTGCATGTGTATGGATGTATTTTCTATGTGTGGACATACTGTACATCAACCTACTTCCTGTTTTGGTGGCCATTTTGTTTGTTTATAAACAAACTTTTTAAAACTGTTTTTAACCACTTTTAATGCGGCGAGGAGCGGCGAAATTGTGTCAGAGGGTAATAGGAGATGTCCCCTAACGCACTGGTATGTTTACTTTTGTGTGATTTTAACAATACAGATTCTCTTTAAGGTGGCCATACATAGTACTATTTTTAATTTTTTGTTGATTAGATAATGTAGTTTGATTATTATTATTGAATATAAAGATTTTTCCAGCATGTCGGATCAGATTTTTCTAAAAAAAAAAAAAAAAGGGATAATTGTTCGAATTTCTCGATCGAAAAAAAAAAAAAACATTTTCAACTTTCATTCGATTCGATCATCGAATAAATGGGCACCATAAGACAGAGCAAACTGCAAATATGATAATATGATGCAATGCTATAAAAAACGCTATATAACTGAAAATAAAAATATGAGTCTAATTTCTTTGCTACTAATGTTCTATTCCTTATCCGTACTACACATACAATTCATTATATCATAAGTTGTTTTTTTGTTTTAGCTTCAGTGTTATTTAAATAACATAGTTGATATAATTAATTATATCAATGATGGGTTAATGCTTTGTTTTGATACTAAAAAGACTATAGATCCCATCAGCACAAACTGAGCTGCCAGCTGCACAGGATGATCAGCCATTGAGCTCTGTAGCCAGATACCCTTTTCTTCTATCTTGGGAGACTTTCAAGTCTGAGCTTAGGGTGCAGTGTCTCACTACCTGCAGTTAAAACATGAATATACAGCACAGGAATTAAACAGCATGTACAATTTCCCAAATAGCTATTTAGTAATCTTGCAGAAATCCTTATTTTAACATGGCAAGGAATGCAAACACCTATAACAGCAGACATGTTTGAGTTTTAGGTAATTTTTTGTTGGACGACTTAAAGGCCAGATTCAGGAACAGGCTTATTAAGGGGTTGATTCACTATATCAAATAGCGAGCGTTACTTCCTGTAATGCTCGCTATCTACTTTTGCTCCCCTTACCTGCACGCTTAGCATGCCTTATCAGAGTTAGCATGCCTTATCAGAGTAGCATAGCGAGTGCTACAAACCTATGCCTGCTAATTGGCAATGATGAGAGCTCCACTTGTCCTGCACTGAGCTCCTGTGGGTCCAATCACTTTAAAGGACATTATCCCCCCACTTTGATTGGCCCAATAGGCTGTCTGTCACTTGACAGGCAGCCTATAGGGCCAATTCATAGCGCTCACTATGCTACTCCGATAAGGCACACTAACTCTGATAAGGCACGCTAACCCAGATAAGGCACATTAACGCTGATAAGGCACATTTACTCTGATAAGGCATGCTAAGTGTACAGTAAGGCCCGGTTCACATTAGCGGTGGCTATCCGGAATAGCCGTGCCGGAGCCGCACCGCATGCTGGCCGGACGAAACGGACGCACGGCATAGCAATGTAAGTCTATGCCAGGGTTCACATGTGTCCGTTTCGTCCGGACCGGAGCCGGACCGGATCCGGACTCCGGTGTCCGTTCCAACATGCGCTATTTTTTGGTCCGGCTCCTCCGGCAGCCGTATCCGGGGCGGAGCCGGACTGCACCATCCGGCCAATGGAAACCAATGAGAACCGGAGAGCGCACAACACACTGGCAAAAAATCCGGATGTTCTACCCCACTTCCTATGCGGATTTTTGCGGCGATATTGGCTGGGGACACATGGGCAAGCATTTTGGAGTGGAGCAGCACAGCTGGATCCGGATCCGGAGATGTTGGCAGCATGTCGGAGGTGGAGGTGAGTGCTAAACAGCAGAGGGCCTGATTCCACAGGTCCCCCTTCTGCTGACCTCCCAGACCCCAACATTTTTTTTTTTTTTTATACAGGTTGTTACTCTTTAAGAATCCGGATCCGGACCGCAACCGTGTTCATACCGCACGGAAACCGTATGCAACCGGACCGGATCCGGACAGGAACCGTACGGTTCAGGTCCGATCCGGCTCCGGTGCGGTCCGGACATCCGGTGCGGTTTTTGCAAAACCGCAAGTGTGAACCGGCCCTAAGGGGAGCAAAAGGAGATAGTCAATGTTATTTGTTATAGTGAATCAACCTCTAAGTATACTCATGTGACTGAAGGGGAAAAGCAGGTCAGAATGACTGGAGATGGGCAAGAAGCTGTTGGCCACTGAAGACAAGATAAGGATTTAGGGACTCCAGCCAGGGCTTTTTGTTTTAGCTTGAAATAGCACACATAAGAGTTAAAATGTCTAAGAGGTGCAGTCAATGGGTAGATTTCACCTCACTTCCTATCCTGATCACAACCCTCAACCATTGCTATGAGCCATACATCCTGTTTCTACTCTCAGGAGTGCAGCCTCCATGTACTGTATTCCTTTAGAGAATTTAGTAGGAGCTGGGGACAATGTCATGATTTCGTGACTTTTATAGGAATGCACAAGTAAGCCAAAGGTCTTTTTATGTATTTGCCAGATGTCTGCTCTAAAAGAAAATGTTTCTATAGCTTCTAATGGCAGAACTGTTTAGATCTCTAAATATAGCCTGTGAACAGTTTGTCTTTGCTTCTGAAGCTAGGAGGATTCTTATTATGTAAATCAGCTGATCTCCTAAATTAAAAACTCAGTGTAATAAGTACCATATATTCCGGCGTATAAGACGACTGGGCGTATAAGACAGGTCGGTCGGTACTGGTGCTATACTTTATAAACAGGTACAGATGACGGTGCTGTACTGTATGGGGTACCCAGTATACAACAACCAGCCAAGTGATGTACCTTACTGGCAACTCTGCCTCTCAGATCTCGCGCATGTGCACCTGCGACACTTCACTATAGTCCTCAGGAGTGAGGTCTGAGAGGCAGAGAAGGAGGTACGGTAATAGGATAAAAGGGCAGGCTAGATGGATGAAATAGGCGTGTTTTTCTGGGCAAAGCGATGCTCTATCTCTTTTTTCCATACCTTGGGCATCCCGGACGCCTGCAGCTTGCTCCACCCTTCACTTACACCTTCCCAGTGAAGTGCCCCCTCACCTCGTCATCAGGACCACGTTTAGTCACTTCTTTCCAGGAATCCTGGTGAGTGGATTTTCTTCTACCATACTTGTACAGCACTGCCCTGCTGCCTTCATATTGCATACGGTGGGGATGCGGCTGTTTACGTTTTTGGGATCCCCCCACCGTATGCAGCAACCGCAGATTCTCCAGTCCGGCTCGGAAGTAAAAAAGTAGTCTTATACGCCAGAATATCTTTACCCGTCTTTTTTAAGCATATACACTATATTTATACACTCACCTAAAGGATTATTAGGAACACTTGTTGAATTTCTTATTAATGCAGTTATCTAATCAACCAATCACATGGGAGTTGCTTCAATGCATTTAGGGGTGTGGTCCTGGTCAAGACAATCTCCTGAACTCCAAACTGAATGTCAGAATGGGAAAGAAAGGTGATTTAAACAATTTTGAGCTTGGCATGGTTGTTGGTGACAGACAAGCCGGTCTGAGTATTCCACAATCTGCTCAGTTACTGGGATTTTCACGCACAACCATTTCTAGGGTTTACAAAAAATGGAGTGAAAAGGGAAAAACATCCAGTATGCGGCAGTCCTGTGGGCGAAAATGCCTTGTTGATGCTAGAGGTCAGAGGAGAATAGGCCGACTGATTCAAGCTGACAGAAGAGCAACGTTGACTGAAATAACCACTCGTTACAACCGAGGTATGCAGCAAAGCATTTGTGAAGCCCCAAAACGCACAACCTAGAGGCAGATGGGCTACAACAGCAGAAGACCCCACCAGGTACCACTCATCTCCACTACAAATAGGAAGAAGAGGCTAGAATTTGCACGAGCTCACCAAAATTGGACAGTTGAAGACTGAAAAAATGTTGCCTGGTCCGATGAGTCTCGATAGAGTCAGAATTTGGCGTAAACAGAATGAGAACATGGGTCCATCATGCCTTGCTACCACTGTGCAGGCTGGTGGTGGCGGTGTAATGGTGTGGGGGATGTTTTCTGTGCACACTTTAGAACCCTTAGTGCCAATTGGGCATGGTTTAAATGCCACGGGCTACCTGAGCATTGTTTCTGACCATGTCCATCCCTTCATGACCACCATGTACCAATCCTCTGATGGCTACTTCCAGCAGGATAATGCACCATATCACAAAGCTTGAATCATTTCAAATTGGTTTCTTGAACATGACAATGGGCTTGATTCACTAAACCGATATCGTTTTAGTGCGAAAATGCTCGCGAAAATGGCTGTGATATGAGTTATCACGGTTTAATGAATCAAGCCCAATGAGGTCACTGTACTAAAATGGCCCTCACAGTCACCAGATCTCAACCCAATAGAGCATCTTTGGGATGTGATGGAACAGGAGCGTCGTGCCCTGGATGTGCATCCCACAAATCTCCATCAACTGCAAGATGCTATCCTATCAATATGGGCCAACATTTCTAAGGAATGCTTTCAGCACCTTGTTGAATCAATGCCACAAAGAATTAAGGCAGTTCTGAAGGCGAAAGTGGGTCAAATGCCGTATTAGTATGGTGTTCCTAATAATCCTTCATGTGAGTGTATATACTCTATCTATTTTTTACTTTTTTCCCCTTACAGGTTTGTTTTAAGGAAACATTTTTTTTTTGTTTTAAACATGCTATATCTTCGGATTTCATCACATAATCAGGTCCTTTATTCAAGCTGTTATCATATGTTTTCAATACCTATATTGTAGTAGTATTACAGTCCTTACCTATAAATATTGGGAATTGGGGGAGGGGTTCATGTTAATGCTGCTGAACAAACAGTTACTGGCATTCTGCAGTCATGTGAAAAATGGCAAAGGGAGAATAGAGATTAATCTGACAAATGCAAGCTAAATTATACATAAAGAATTCCTAGCATGGCCAATAAAATCAAACTTGCGTTTCTTTCTAGATGACTCTCGTCTATATACGAACATATGTATTTTGTTTTCATTACAGAGTGCATTGCTGTTTACCCATCATGATAGGGTTAAGTGGTCAGAACTCCACTGCTGTTGGCTCACACAAAAAAGTGTATTGGTACTGATTAGTAATGAATGACAGGCTTTTTACACTTTTTATTAGCATGCTTTAGCTAACAGTTGATGAGTGCATTTCCCTTAGTGTATAATTCAAATGATGTTGTAGAAGATGTAAACTTTCAACATGGGGTTATAATCCTTGCATTTTCTTCTACTTTGCAAGTGCCACACTCTTACTGGGAGTGGCCTATATTTATTATTTACATGCTTCATTATAGTGCAGAGGGATATGCAGAATATTAGCAGCAATCACCTCACCTTTCAGGATCTTCAACAAATTAAGGCTTATTTGCAGGCATTACCTTGGCAGTGTAGGGAGAAAATGTCAGTAGCAATACCAGTTAACACAGACCCTGATGAGTATGTGATTGTAGGATGGAATGCGTAGGGGAGAGCTACATGGGCACACTCTGGCATACAAACGTTAGTGAAAGCACAAGACAGAGCCCGTGGTTTGGAAAGGAGAGAGATCTTGGAGCCAGGATAGCTGTGGGTGGTAAGCAGGATGCCTTTGAAACCTACACAGCAGGCAGCCTTGTCTCTCCATAACCCTGTACACGGTTGTATGCACAGATATCATGTCAGTATAGTTTAAAGAGAACCTGAACTGAAAATGGAAAGTAAAAATAAACATACGCAGGTCATACTTACAAGACAAGACAAATAACAATTATATTGCGCTTTTTTCCTGGTGGACTCAAAGCGCCAGAGCTGCAACCACTAGGGCGCGCTCTATAGGCAGTAGCAGTGTTAGAGAGACTTGCCTAAGGTCTCCTACTGAATAGGTGCTGGCTTACTGAACAGGCAGTGCAAAGATTCGAACCCTGGTCTCCTGTGTCAGAGGCAGAGCCCTTAACCATTACACCTTCCAGCCACATACTTACCTCCCGTGTAGTCTACTCATCAATCTCTTTCTCCTTTCCCGCATCCTGTTTGTCTACTGTGATCGATCAAATTCTCCATCCTCCATCTTGAAAATGGCCATTACCCCATAACAGTCTCCTGGTCAGCACACTGTTAAACTGTAATATTGACCACTTGAGCCATAGGGAAACATGGAGATTACCTTGCACATTCAGTTGTAACTGACAGCAGCTGATATATAAATGAAAGCAACTGACATGTTTCAGTTCTGACAAAATATTGTCAGAACTGGAGAGATCACTGTAAGAAGAAAAAGGTGAGCTTTTGAGAGGAACTGACGGTGAGGTAAGTATGTAATATTCATTTGAAGCTACTTAATGTGTTTAGTTTAAATAATTTTACTCAATTCAGGTTCCCTTTAAGTGGTGAGCTTTGATAATAAAGCGGTGATGGTTTTACGATATAAGGTTATTATCTGAGGTCTGTTGTTTATACTGGAGGACACATGGAAGTAGATATCAACTATAACTGAGCTCACATAAGCCCGGTTCATCCGGGTGCACATGTTTTGTCAATAGATCTTATAACTCTGGAGGATAAAAGCTGTAAGAGAATTTTAAAGATGATGTATTGACTATTGGCTGAGTGCTGGATTTCTTTCATATCTTCAGCAATACCATAGAGCAGTGGTGAGAGCAGGAAGTCTCTGCAGCCAGTTCCTCCTCCTGGTGGCACACTGGGAATGAATTTGAAGGCATTGTTTTATGGATTCCACCATGACCAAGACTTGATTGCTACAATGGCAAACATGGTGGAGCTTGGAAATGGAGTGTAGGGGAGCTTTGTAGTGCTATGCTGTCCCATGGGCAATGTTATTTCCAAAGTCTTCCAGGGAGAATGACCTACATCCATAAGTTATGATGTGCACATTATGCATTATTCAAAAGCATCTTTTCCCTGACCCTTTCAAATTCGCTTTAGTACACGGCAGTGCTGCATACTTTTCTGGCTTCCCCAGCCTGCCACCACCTATATGCAGAGTAAGCGCAGGGAGCACTTTCATATTTACCTATTCCGTGTGCTGAATTGGGGTCTCTTCTTCCACCACAAAGTGGCACTGTATGCAGACATTCTCCTTCAGATCCCAATCACATGACATGTTATTGAGACCTGAAGGAGGAGGTCCGCATACAGCGCTGCTCCACGGTGGAAGGAGAGACGTGATCCAACAGCCAGATTAGGTAAATATAAAAGTTCTCCCTGTGCCACTCTGCATTTAGTTGTGTGGGAGGCTGGCCGAGAATAATCAGCTGAGGCAAAATTACCCTACGTTAGCTAAACGAGATAACTCAGGCAAGACAGGGAAAAGGTTAATAGAATTAAAATATTATTTTTATCAGAAGATATGGGAGTCTGTAGCTTTATTCTTCTAGTTTTTCTGTAGGAAAATGATTTTATGTTACTGGGCATTCCGTTTTCCGTTCCTCACTCCATTTCATACTACAACAGGCACAGATGCACTTGGCTATGTTGTATCTGACCTGAGGTCCAAAGACAAAGTGTATCATTTCCTTCTGCAAATATCCTGGGGCAATCAAGCGAGCTTGAATAGACAAAAGACTTTCTGCCCCTAATCTAATTGGAACATCACATCAGAACGTTCTTATTCACCTTCAATATCAGATATGTGGCCTGTATTCCATAAATGGGATGATAGCTTCTACAATTTCTCACTTTAGATATTTTCATCATAAAACCTTCTTCCTTTCGATCTGTGTTGTATTTATCACAACTGTGCAGGCACAACGTTCAGATGTCAAGCTGTGGTTTTCTATCTGAAAAAAATCATTAAAGTGGGCAAATGCACAGCTTCAAGTTTAACTACTATCTGCGGCTTCATTATTAGTTTGGAAATATTGTAAAATAACAGAAAAATGGAAGGTACTCAGCACTGCTGATAGTCACTTTATTCATTTAACGCTCAAAAAGGGCTTTTGGCACAACGTTACTAACTCTCTCTCCCCCCCCCCCCTTCATATACAACACCTACACTGTTCTGTGCGAACACTATTTCATGTCCACATCTCCATGTGCAGCCTCCTGTTCCATTTACAGTCAACTCTCCCATGTACTCCTTCCCCTAGAGCCTACGATCTCAACGTGTGGTACGCGTACCCCAGGTTCTACTTATGATGGTTCCAGGGGGTACTCGTGTTTGATATACTTAACCAAAAAAAACACATTTTAAGTTGTAGTAAATGATAAATCTTATTTAAACAACACCAAATTAGTGTTTTAGCTAATCATAAGCAATAGTAAATGCTTGGAAATTGTTTAGAACCAATTATCATGTACTACAATTCAATATATATTTGTCAAGGGGTACTTGTGATAGTGTTTACTATGTTAGGGGGTACTTGGTGAGTACAGGGTTTTAAAAGGTATCCATACCAATAAAATGTTCAGAAACACTGCCCTACAGCACACACAAGTGGCATTCTATGTGTACTTTACAGAAAATCCAGCCTTGCGCCCATGCACAAGTCATGTAAACTGTTGCACAGGCTTGTGTTAAGGCCCTGTTCAGACTATGTGCGTTCCTAGCCGTTTTTCCAGAACGTGTATGGGCAGACTTTGCGCATAGAAACGGCTACTAATGTTTTCTAATGGCCTCGTTCAAATGCATGCATATGAGATGCATAAGTTTCTCATCCGCATTGCTGCACGCAGTTCTGTGCGTCACGCACAGAAACGGACGCAATAAAAGTCTATGGACGCGTATCAAAAACGCGTACTATTGCGTTTTTAGCATACGTTTCCCTCTGCGTTTCCCATTGTTTCCTGTGTGACACACTTCCTTTCAACATGCAAAAACACAATAGAAAACGCAAGAAAAACACATATAAATGCATGCGTTTTTCAACTTGCGTTTTCTTTGTTTTTCTATGCGTTCTGCAAACGCTGACAGTATGAACAGGGCCTTACTCCCTGCAAACATGTATCAAAGGAGTGTGAGAAAGGCAAACAGCAGCATGTGATTGTCAATTACATCAGTTCATGCTGGGTACACTACCCGACTATTTCTCAGAGTAACTCTTTGTGGCCAGCTCTGTAGGCCAGCAGAGTTTCAGAATTTTAAGAATCTGTAGTTACAATGTTGGCCATTAAGAGTTAATTTTTCAGCAGCAAGGGGAGGAGCTGGACAGTAATAATTGTTCTCTGGCTGGAGAACCCCTACCCTGCTGCCAGCTCTATGGTTGCTCTCTGCCTCACATGACTGACTTTTCCGAAAAGGATTTTCTGTAGCAATTTCGAATATAAAAATTGCCTCTTGCACAGGTATTAACAATAAAAAATCTGGGAGGGTGAACAAGGGCTTTAACCCAATAGCAGCATCAAACGTCAAACGAAATGCTTGAAAGCTGCTGGTGCAGTGACGGCCTCTGTCGGCATATTTTGTTTTTCAGCCTCAGGTGTGCAGCTAGGGTTTTGGTGGCCACAAGCAGCCTATAACTTGATGCCCCCCCCTCCCCCCCCCCAACCCCTTCCATGAATGGAATGGCTTTGTGCGCCGCGGTGTAAAAATGGTTGTTGCCCCACCACCGAAGAAAGTGGCGATGAAAAATGGGCGTGGACAATACATGATGTGGGTGGGGCCAAATACTAGCAAAATACACGTAGTCCCTAGTTAATATATGAGATAGGGTACAGGTGGTGCCCTCAATATAGGTAGTGAGCTATAGTTGCTGCAGTAGATAGGTAGCTGGGTACATGTGGTGCCCTAGTATAGGTAGCGAGCTATAGGTGCTGCAGTATATAAGTAACCAGGTATATGTGGTGCCCCTAGTATAGGTAGTGAGCTATAAGTGCTGCAGTATATAGGTAGCCAAGTATATGTGGTGCCCTTAGTATAAGTAGTGAGCTATAGGTGCTGCAGTATATAGGTAGTCAGATACATGTTGTGCCCTCAGTATAGGTAGTGAGCTATAGGTGCTGGAGTATGTAGGTATCTAGGTACATGTGGTGCCCTCAGTATAGATAGTGAGTTATATGTACTGCAGTATAGGTATCCAGGTACATATGCTGCCCTCAGTACAGGTAGTGCGCTATAGGTGCTGCAGTATATAGGTAGCCAGGTATATGTGGTGCCCTTAGTATACATAGCGAGCTTTAGGTGCCCAGTATAGGTAGCCAGGTATATGTGGTGCCCTCAGTATAGCTAGTGAGCTATAGGTACTGCAGTATAGGTATCTAGGTACATGTGGGTTAGAAAGGGACTTACATAACCCTGCTCCAACCTGGACTCCTCATGCTGGGTTCTCCTGCTCTCCCCCGCGCTTTTCATAAATAGATAATTCTGCAGCATTCCTTATAGATTGTAAAAGTGTGAGCCCAGTTAGTGGAATACTAGTTAACAGTATGTTGCAGCAGTGGAGAGTACTGCGATCGCTTGACCTCCCGTTAGCGCATGTCGCATTATGTTGCATGTTCCCGCAGGTAGGAAGATGGATTGGGGAACCTTGTTTGTGGGGAGGCGTCGCTGTGAGGTTCCCCTATCCATCTTCAGGTGAGTATTTAGCTTTACAGTATACTGTTGTTGCTTTGACACCTGTGTTTGGCATGGCCTCTCCAGGGTGCAGAATTAAGTGGGCTGCTGGTCTCCAATAGAACATCCCACAAGGGCAAGGGTTAATGAGCTGCTACTCCTAGTAAACAGTGGAATACATTGTAGAAGGTAATTAACAAGTTGCAGCCCCTAGGATTGCACCACAGATAGAGACAGAGAGAACAGGTAAACCTGCAGTGGAGACCAGCAGGTTACTTTAAGGGGAGTCAAAGTTCAGGTCAAAATTCAAGGCAAGCGGCTGACAAAGCAGAGTTAAGATCCTGGCAGAGGTTGAAGGAGGCAGCAAACAAAGCACAATCAGTAATCAGTCAAAAGATGGGAGAGCTGGCAGGCAGGGCAAAGTTTGCATGCAGGCAGAGGTTGAGGTTTGGTGCTATCCAGGGGGTATTCTAGGATCCTAAAGGTGGGTACACACATCAGATAAAAGTCTTTGGAAAATGAAAGATCACAGACCAATTTTACCCCCTTCCATGTAGTATGAGAGCCATACCTACACAGTCTATTCTATTGAGCTAAACTCCCCATCAGATAACAATCTTTACAAGATCCTGCACACAAAGATGATGCACACTTGCAAAAGATCAGTATCTGCAAAAGATCTGTTCCTGCAAAAGATCCGTTCCTGCAAAATGCATTCATAGTCTATGATATCTGCAGATCTCATACACACCTTGTTTAATGGACAATCATCTGCAGATCTGCAGATCAGATCCACCAGGATGGATCTTGAAATCTTTAGATAATTGTCTGATCTGCAGATGAATGTCTGTTAACCTCCCTGGCGGTATCACCGTAAGCCACGCAGGAGGTTTTCTCAGGCCCTGCTGGGCCAATTTGCTTACTTTTTTTTTTGCTGCACGCAGCTAGCACTTTGCTAGCTGCGTCAGCACACCGATCGCCGCCGCCCCGCGCTTGATCGCTGCTATTTGTCGCAGCCCCCCCCCCCCCCCCCCCGACCCCTGAGGGATGGATCGGGACTCCCAATGACGTCGGTGACGTCATCCCGCCCCGTCGCCACGCGAAGGCGATCGAAGCGGGCGGGGGGATGCCGCTGAGCAGCGGCTATCATGTAGCGAGCCCTGGGCCCGCTACATGATTTAAAAAAAAACAAAAAACTTCTGCGCTCTGGTGAAATTAATTAGACCGCCAGGAGGGTTAAACAAGGTGTGTGAGATCTGCAAATATCATAGACTATTGAATGCATTTTGCAGGAACTGATCTTTTGCAGGAACTGATCTGTTGCAGATACTGATCTGTTGCATGTGTACAGCATCCTTGTTTTCAGCATCTTGTAAAGATTTTTATCTGATGGGGAGTTCAGCTCAATAGAATAGACTGTGTAGAGTATGCTCTCATACTACATGAAAGGGAGTAAAATTGGTCTGCGATCTTTTATTTTCCAAACACTTTTATCTGATGTGTGTACCCACCTTTAGAGATCCGGGGCACTTTTGGGCCTCTCAGCCACAAAATTCTTGTGGCCACACACCAGAATGTCTATGTGGTCATGGGTGGAGCCATGCTTACATGAACCAACAGCGGTCTAAGAAGAATTCATAATGTTGGATGAAGAGACCCCCACCCCTCCATTAATACAAAAAAAATGCAGCATCTTACATAAATAGGCAGTGTCACTTAAACATAACTAGGCAGAGTTACCTGGGTTCTTTGCTAACTGGTCTGGCTTTCTGCTGAGCAGGCTGGCCTGCTTGGTTGTCTGGCAGTCCCCCTATAGCATTCCTTGACCTTCTGGTAGACCCCCTCTCATGCTCCTGCAACCCTCCCATTTAGGCACCACAACTTCCATCATGCCCTTATAGAAGAATCACAGCACCCAGGATACCCCCATTGATGCACCACAGCTCCCAGCATGCCAGCCACTGAAGCACCACAGCTCTCAGCATGCCCTCATAGAAACTCCACAGCTATATAGGGGTATGCTGGGAGCTGTGGTGCCTCTATGGAGACATCCTGGGAGCTTTTGATCCTCAGTGGGGGAATGCTGACCTGTGGTGCATCAATTGGAGCATGCTGGGTGCTGTTGTGCCTCTATGGAGGCATGCTGGGTAATTTGGTTCCTGCATGGGAACATGTTGGGTGCTGTGGTGCCTCTATAGAGCATGCTGGGTGCCTCTAATGGGCAAACTGGGTGCTGTGGTGCCATGCTGGGTGGTATGGTGCCTCTATGGAGAACACTGGGTGCTGTGGTGTCATGCTGTGTGTTGTGTAGTGCCATGCTGGGTGCTGTGGTGCCTCTATGATGCATGCTGGGTGCTGTTCGGTGCCATGCTGGGTGCTGGGGTGCCTCTGTGGGGCATGCTGTGTGGTGCCATGATGGGTGCTGTTGTGCCTCTATGGGGCATGCTGGGTGTTGTGGTGCCATGCTGGAAGCTGTGGTGCTTGGAACCTCCATAGGGAGCATGCACCTTTGTGTGTGTCCTCATTGTTCCTCCCCCGAACTCCCCAGCAGAATAGCACAGCAGGCGGAACTACTCATCTCCTCCATCTGCTCTCCAAGTCTGGATACATCCTCTGTAGCTGGCGATTCTCCCGCTAGCATCTGAGAATCATGTGCTAGGAGCTCTAGCTTCTGATTCATTCTCAGACACTTGGGGAAGCCAGGAAAAGAAGCTGATCTGCATCTCCAGTACTCAGCCTGTGAAAACCTAATTTCCCTTCCTCTTCCCTACTCCCCTCTGCCTCTGAATCTCTGGCTAGTAACACCTCCCCCTCCTCCTGCCCAGACTGAGCTCCCATAAACCGTTGCTACTGTCTGAAAATGCCAAGGCACTCTGAAAAGCTGTGAACGAGGCTTGTTTAGTTTGTAGGGAATTTCAGTATTAAAACAAAAAAGTATTTGACTTGAGGAATGCCCTATAAACAATATGAAAGGAACACAATTATGCAATGAGTAAAAGTTTATCTCGGATGCACTTAAAAAATCCCCCTTGACCACTGACAGGTGCAGGTACACATGCACCTGTGTGAATGTCATTGCACACTTGCCTATGCATAAGCATGCACTCACATAATACCGTAACACCCATGTGTGCACAGTTCTTCACAAGGACATCAGACCATCTACAGACCCGCACAAGCACAGAGACTCACCTGCGAACTGAATGCTGCCAAGGGTGGTAATGTAACGCAGAATGAAAGTATATGTGAATGAGAGTCCAGAGGAATGCAGGTAATTATAAGTGCAGTGCAATGGGTGCCTACAAGGCAGCAGGATTTATACTTTTTCAGTCCATAGGCTAACTTTCTTTTGGCACCCATTCCTTGAGTTGCTCTTCTTCTTCCATGGGTGGAATCCATGTATAGCAGCCTCACTGTTCCATGTACAGCTCAAAACAAGGGTTTCACTTACCTGGGTCTTTGACCAGCCTCCTGTGCCCACGGTGTGCCGAACTGATCTTCCGTTTCCCTACCACGACTTAGTTTTGTTTTGGCCAACTGATCGGCAGTCCACTGCGCCAGCCCAGGCATCCTCATATGTGCATCCACATCCCAGGCATCCTCTCATGGGCATCCACATCAGCGACCGCATCCTGCACAGGTGCAATAAGATAGAACCTCATACTACGCCTGCGCAGGACGTGCTTACCAATGTGAACGTGTACAAAGATGCGCACGACCAGGGCCACGCAGATGCAGTGGACTGCTGACTCATTAGTCAGCCGAAATAAAATTAAGGACTGCAGGGGGCTGGTCAAAGCCCCAGGTAAGTGAAACTCTTTTCAGTTAAGGTTCACTTTAAGTCCAAACTGAAAGGCTACCTGTTGGTTAGACTGGTACCCTCTTTCCCTGAAGTTAAGACATCCCCTTTACGTCGGCCCTAGCAGGAATTTCGAGCATGCTTGAAATACAAGCCCTACCCTGAAAGTAAGCCCCAGCTGCAGAAAGGGGAAAAAGTATGGCAACTTATGTTTCTACTGGAGCCGATGGTCTCACGGGCGGGAACAAGTGAGTGCAGTGATCAGCCCAATAACAGAGCCATGGTCCCGCCTACAACATCATCGGCTTAAGTAGAAACACAAGTTGCCATACTTCTTCCTCATGGGCTGAAGATTGGGGACACAACAGCATGGAGCTGGGGGGAAGAAGAGGATTAGGGGGACATCAAAGGACACAGGGGGAGATTTATCAACGCATTACCGACAGTTTTTCTTCTTAATCTGTTCTAACCAGCAGGGAGAACAGTTCTGCATGATAATAAGAACTTTCTTAAATCCTAGTAATAGTGGCAGTTTAGCGTGGATTTCTAGAGCTGCACTAAATAAATAAATAAATAAAAGAAGTGCAAATCCATCCCTAAACTGGCGCAGATTAAGAAGTGTTTGAAAGCAGCTCTACAGATGTAGAACTTATGGCTAGACATGATTGCAAAGTGCAGGCTAGACATGATTTGTGATGTGCTCCTCCCCTCTGCTGAATTCCTCCTCAGAGCCTGCTGCTATCAATACAGCAGGTGTGTTGGTTACCTCAGCAACAGCAATTCCCCTCACACACTGCACTGTCTGAGAGACCTTCCTAGCTCCTCCTATTATACAACACTTTTAGAAGGAATCTGCCCTATCTAATGATTTCTGAAGATGCCCGAGACAGTTCTGCACGGATTTCTAAAAACCTACTAATATTTTGTCTCAGACACGCTTGATAAATCTGGCCCACGGAGTACAGCACAACATGGAACTATGAGTAAGAGCAAGATGCAGGCAAGATGCAGGAGGATATCGGAGGACATGGGACACCAGGCGGACATAGGTTTACATGTGACACAGGAGTTTAGGGGATAGAGGAGGACACAGGTACAGAGGGGGACACCAGGAGGATACTAAAGGTAGTGTTGGGCGAACAGTGTTCGCCACTGTTCGGGTTCTGCAGAACATCACCCTGTTCGGGTGATGTTCGAGTTCGGCCATATGGCCGAACTAAGAGCGCATGGCCGAACGTTACCCGAACGTTCGGCTAGCGCTGTGATTGGCCGAACGGGTCACGTGGTTCGGACCCGAACGCGCTCTGATTGGCCGAACGGGTCACGTGGTTCGGGTAAATAAATACCCGATCCACGTCATTTCTCCGCCATTTGTCTGTGGGTTTAGCTTTGGGTAGGCAGGCAGGGTAGTTCTCTCTCCAGCCAGGCTAGCCAGGGTCCCCCGGTCATTGTGTCGCTGCTGGGAATAGTAGTACACCGCTCACCCACACTATATAGCATTGTGTTTACTGCCACTCTGTGTGTCTGCTGGGAACAGTAGTACACCGCTCAGCCACCACTGTATAGCATTGTGTTTACTGCCACTCTGTGTCTCTGCTGGGAACAGTAGTACACCGCTCACCCACCACTGTATAGCATTGTGCTCTGTGTCGCTGCTGGGAACAGTAGTACACCGCTCAGCCACACTATATAGCATTGTGTTTACTGCCACTCTGTGTCTCTGCTGGGAACAGTAGTACACCGCTCACCCACCACTGTATAGCATTGTGCTCTGTGTCGCTGCTGGGAATAGTAGTACACCGCTCACCCACCACTGTATAGCATTGTGCTCGGTGTCGCTGCTGGGAACAGTAGTACACCGCTCACCCACCACTGTATAGCATTGTGCTCTGTGTCGCTGCTGGGAATAGTAGTACACCGCTCACCCACCACTGTATAGCATTGTGCTCTGTGTCACTGCTGGGAACAGTAGTACACCGCTCAGCCACCACTGTATAGCATTGTGTTTACTGCCACTCTGTGTCTCTGCTCGGAACAGTAGTACACCGCTCACCCACCACTGTATAGCATTGTGCTCTGTGTCGCTGCTGGGAACAGTAGTACACCGCTCAGCCACACTATATAGCATTGTGTTTACTGCCACTCTGTGTCTCTGCTGGGAACAGTAGTACACCGCTCACCCACCACTGTATAGCATTGTGCTCTGTGTCGATGCTGGGAATAGTAGTACACCGCTCACCCACCACTGTATAGCATTGTGCTCTGTGTCGCTGCTGGGAACAGTAGTACACCGCTCAGCCACACTATATAGCATTGTGTTTATTGCCACTCTGTGTCTCTGCTGGGAACAGTAGTTTACCGCTCACCCACCACTGTATAGCATTGTGCTCTGTGTCGCTGCTGGGAATAGTAGTACACCGCTCACCCACCACTGTATAGCATTGTGCTCTGTGTCGCTGCTGGGAATAGTAGTACACCGCTCACCCACCACTGTATAGCATTGTGCTCTGTGTCGCTGCTGGGAATAGTAGTACACCGCTCACCCGCCACTGTATAGCATTTCTGTACTGCCACTGTACTGCTGCCAGTCAGCGTGTACTTTAAGGATAAGTGAAATGAAGAAGAAATCCTGTGAAAGAGGGAGGGGCAAGGGAAGAGGTGTTCCCCCTGACGGTTCACGTACAGGCCACAGTGGAGCACCGAAGAAAACCCACTCAATACCGCCCATGTTGTCCAGGAAATCAACCCTCACAAATCCAAAAGAACAGGACCAGATAATTAATTGGATGACCTCTCAAGCGTCCAGCAGTGGGTTAAGCAGCACCAGCACATCACGCACGAGGTCCGAGTCCTCAGCCAGTTACAAGGAGCCAGTGGGCACAAAGCTGACACAACCGGCAGCGACACCACGCACACAACTGCCAAATAACCAGTCCGAAGAATTTCCTCAGGACACAATGGGGTATTCGCAGGAGCTTTTCCCAGCCCAACAAACTTCCACCTTTCAAAGGTCAATGGAACAGCCAGAAATTTTGTGCCCGGATTCACAACCATTGACTGTGGGAAATGCACCGCGCACTGAAATGCAAGGCGAGTCCGAGGAGGACTTTGAAACCCAAATCCCAGAGCAAGTTGGGCAGGAGGGGTTTCAATTGCAGGAGGTCGGCCGAGAAGATCTTGAAGACGACGTTGGAGTGTGCTGCGCAGAGGTTGTTGTAGGGAGGTGGGGAGCTCTACTCCACGGCGGTGGCCCACAATCACATATGACGAGTTTGAGGAGATGGAAGAGGAGGAGGGTATGGACAATGTTGACAGAGACCCAGATTTTGTATGTGAAGGAGAACATCGCCGTCGTAGCAGCAGCACAGATGAGTCTGTTGAAGAACCCACTGCTGCACGAGTTCGCCTTGTGCCACAAGGTAGGCGGCGCGAAATTTCAGGCACCACAAGCATGGAAGTTCAAGTGAGACGCAAAAGAGGCGCAAACAGAAATCGCCAGCAAGGCAGGTGCTCCAAAGTCTGGCCTTTCTTTGAAGACTGCAGTGAGGATGGTACCATGGTGATTTGCAAAGTGTGCAAGACCCGCCTGAGCAGGGGGAAGCATATTAACAACCTCTCCACCACCAGCATGACCCGCCACATGGTATCCAAACATCCCACTCTGTGGCCGCCAGGACAGGGTACCAGCAACACTGCCTCCCTTGGGGTCACCAGACTCACCACCAGACCCTCCTCAGCAGCAGCAGTAGCCCAGCCATTGCGTGGTTCACAACAACATTCACAAACATCAGACGACGCTGACACTGTCACTTTCCGGAATAGTGCTCTTGAGGTCTCCCAGTCATCAAACACAACAACCAACAGCCGTTCAGTGTGCAGCCCTACAGTTCAGTTGTCTGTCTCGGAGATGCTTGAGCGCAAGAGGAAATTGCCAGCAAATGACCCCCGGGCCGTGGCACTAACAGCCAGCATAGCCAAGCTTCTGGCCTGCGAAATGCTGCCATATCGAGTGGTGGAGACAAACAGCTTCAAGGGCATGATGTCAGTGGCCATCCCACGTTACGTGGTTCCCAGCCGCTACCACTTTGCGCGTTCTGCAGTGCCTGAGTTGCATGAGCACGTGGTCAGCAAAATAACCCGAAGCTTGAAGAATGCCGTTGCCTGCAAGGTTCACCTCACCACTGACACCTGGACGAGTGCGTTTGGTTCGGCCAGGGTCGATACATCTCCCTTACCGCGCACTGGGTGAACCTTGTGGAGCCTGGCAGCGATTCCTCACCTGCTACGGCGCGGGTGTTGCCTACGCCGCAAACAGCTGCACCGCCGTCCCTCCCACTGGATAACAACAGCAGCACCTACCTCTCTGACTCCTTCTCCTCCAACGCATCTCAAAGCTGTACCTCATCCGGAAACGCTAACCCAGCAGCAGTAGGATCGTGGAAGCAGTGCAGCACAGCTGTTGGCATGCGTCAGCAAGCGTTGCTGAAGCTGATCTGCCTTGGGGATAAGCAGCACACAGGGGAGGAAATTTGGAGGGGAATAAAGGAACAGACGAATTTGTGGCTGGCACCGCTGGACCTGAAACCGGGCATGGTTGTGTGTGATAATGGGAGTAATCTCATTCGCGCTTTAAGGTTGGCTAAGCTGACACACATCCCTTGCCTGGCGCACGTGATGAACCTAGTAGTACAGCGGTTCCTGAGGACATACCCAGGCGTGGCCGATCTTCTGTTGAAGGTGCGACGAGTGGCCAAACATTGTAGAAATTCCAGTACTGCTTCGGGGGCACTCGCCAAGATGCAGGAGCGCTTCAATCTCCCCCACCATCGCTTGCTGTGTGATGTCCCTACGCGCTGGAATTCTACGCTGCACATGCTAGCCCGCTTTTGCGAGCAGAAGAGTGCAGTGGTCCAGTACATGACGGCGCAGTACCGAGGCGCATCCGGACAGCTGCCAAGCTTCTGTGGATCCGATTGGGCCAACATGTTGGACCTCTGCCAAGTCCTCCAAAATTTTGAGCAATCCACGTTGCTTGTGAGCAGTGACAACTCTTCAGTCAGCATTACCATACCACTGCTGTGTTTACTGAAGAAGTCAATGTTGAAAATCAAGGAAACAGCTGTCATGATGCAACTGGGGGAATCTGAAGATGAAAACGATCAGCGTGATGATACCAACATCAGGCCATCTGCCTCAGGAAACGCTGGCCCCAGCAGCTATGACGAAGAAGAGGAGGAGGAACAGCTGGAGTTGGAGCAGGAATTTCATGCCACCACTGACGAGGGCCAGAGCGGTGCACGTTGGACTTCCACAATTCAGCGCGAATGGTCAGCAGAAGCAGACCAGGAAGAAGGTGACGACTATGATGCATCACAACAACTATCACAACGCTCACAAGAGGATGATGAGGATTCTGGCAGGACTCTGGCACACATGGCTCAATTCATGCTAGACTGCATTGAATGCGACCCACGCATTGTGCGCATTCTGGACAACACCAATTACTGGGTTTATACCCTTCTGGATCCACGGTACAAACACAATGTTTCAAAACTGCTTGAAGAAAGAGTCAGACAGGTCAAAATGGAAGAATACCAGCAGGCCCTTGTGGAGACTTTAGAGAGGAGATTGACATCCTCCCCCTCCTCTAGCCAGTTGTACGCCGACAGACTGACTTCCGCAAACCCAGGACGACCAGGAGGGCAGCAAACAACACAAGCCGCAGCTAGTGCCCAAAAGGGAATGGTATCGGCAGTGTCCTTGGAGTGGGAAAAATTTCTGACACCCATGCAGCAGCCCACAGAACAGCAAGCGTGCAGATCCACCTCCAACACCGATCGCCTGGAGAAGATGGTCAAGGACTACATGTCAGATGGCGTAGCTGTGTTGAACAATCCATCTGCACCCTTCAACTATGGGTATCGAAGCTAGACACCTGGCACGAACTGGCAATGTACGCAATAGAGGTGCTGGCATGGCGGCAAAAAGCATGCTATCCGCACGCTTCTTGTCCTCATGCAAGGCCTGGGTTGTTGTGTCTGAAAACGTGGCCTTCTCCTCCTGCGCCTCCTCCTGTTCCATCACGTGTGCTGCTGCTGGGTTAGCGTTGCCGGTCCCTGTTTATGGAACCTCTTATCTTTATTACATTTATGACTGCATGGCGGCAAAATGCATGCTATCCGCACGCTTCTTGTCCTCATGCAAGGCCTGGGTTGTTGTGTCTGAAAGCGTGGTCTTCTCCTCCTGCGCCTCCTCCTGTTCCATCACGTGTGCTGCTGCTGGGTTAGCGTTGCCGGTCCCTGTTTATGGAACCTCTTATCTTTATTACATTTATGACTGCATGGCGGCAAAAAGCATGCTATCCGCACGCTTCTTGTCCTCATGCAAGGCCTGGGTTGTTGTGTCTGAAAGCGTGGCCTTCTCCTCCTGCGCCTCCTCCTGTTCCATCACGTGTGCTGCTGCTGGGTTAGCGTTGCCGGTCCCTGTTTATGGAACCTCTTATCTTTATTACATTTATGACTGCATGGCGGCAAAAAGCATGCTATCCGCACGCTTCTTGTCCTCATGCAAGGCCTGGGTTGTTGTGTCTTAAAGCGTGGCCTTGCGCCTCCTCCTGTTCCATCACGTGTGCTGCTGCTGGGTTAGCGTTGCCGGTCCCTGTTTATGGAACCTCTTATCTTTATTACATTTATGACTGCATGGCGGCAAAATGCATGCTACCTGTGCAAAGAAAACAGACATTTCCCGCATTTAAAAGACAGTTTTCCCTTTGAAACTTTCAAATCGATTTTCTCAAAAACTATAAGCTCTTTTTGCTAATTTTTTTTTCCTCTTGTACCCACTCCCAAGGTGCACATACCCTGTAAATTTGGGGTATGTAGCATGTAAGGAGGCTTTACAAAGCACGAAAGTTCGGGTCCCCATTGACTTCCATTATGTTCGGAGTTCGGCGCGAACACCCAAACATCGCGGATATGTTCGGCGAACGTTCGCGAACCCGAACATCCAGGTGTTCGCCCAACACTAACTAAAGGTACAAGGGGGACACACGGGCACACAAGAGGTGGATCCAGCAGAGGAAGAGGTGGCACAATGGGGAAGGCAGGAGGACACACAGCATTGGAACTTGTGTGTTCATAGAAATATAAGACATCCACTGATATAGGCGTTAGCACAACATTTGGAGCAAAAATGAATATAAGACACTGGGTTTGATTCACTAAGACACATAGCATGCCTTATAACACGCCTTATCAAAGTTAACACACCTTATCAGAGTATCATAGCGAGCGCTACAAACCTGCAGGGGCTCAGGACAGGACGTGTGGAGCTCTTGTCATTGCCAATTAGCAGGCATAAGTTTGCTATGCTACTCTGATAAGGCGTGTTATCTTTGATAAGGCGTGATACCTTTAATAAGGCATGCTATTTGTCTTAGTGAATCAAGCCCAGTGTCTTATTTTCAGGGAAACACTGTATTTATGAACACCTGACTATTTCCTCTATAACACAGCCCAGCCTGCAACCATGTTTTGATCTGAGACATATCTATGTGCCTTGAGTCCTATGTGAGAAAAGCGCTTTACAAATGTTACTGTATTGTATATGCAAATACCAATTAACGAAAGGCAATGGTCCTGCATACAAATGCAATTTTTTCATTTTTGATATGAAGTTTCGCATCCATTTTCCCATGTAACATGCTATTTCCTGTTTCCTGTCCCGCAATATTGATGGAACAAAAAGCGCTCTGCAGTGTCTCAGGCCATAGTCAGGAGAGAGAGCGCAGTCACTCACAATCATAGAATATGGGACCAGCAGGGGGCACCGCGTGCAGGTATCTCTCTCAAACCCCCACCTCTCTACCACTGACCTGTACAATAGGAGCTGCAACAGTAAGTTTGAAAAAAAAAAAAAAAACACTGGTGCACATGAGAGGAGGGGGCACTGCCACTACCTGGGACCCCCACTCCGCATGCCACACAAATGGCAGCGCAGGTGAGCCCCAGTGTTCCCACCACTAGTGTAATCACCTACAGCTGCCACATAATCAGAAGTCAAAAGGCCAAACACAAGAAGCGAATATTCACTCCAAGATAGAAACTTGCCATTTAAATTAGTCAGCAGACAGACTGTCGGCTAATAAAAAGATGCAAATACACCTGTGTCTGCAGTACTAAATCTAGCAAGAGATGAAAAATTTAGATTACCGGTATGTGACCAGCAGGGGGCACCATGTGGTTCTGTGGCAGCTGTAGGTGATTTCCCTGATGGTGGGAGGACTGAAGTTCACCTGTGCTGCCCTTTTCTGAATACTAAAACAGAGTAGAACAGTAATAGGAGGAACCATGAGGGCAGCATGCAGCCAAAAGATGTTTAGCAATAAGTTGTTTATCCCACAAATTAGTTATTTTTAATACTTTTGTTCACTTCAGGTGTACTTTAAGTTTTGCAAATAGGTTATCCGATGGCACGGCTTTTTATGTTTATTTCCTGTGTGTATTGCAAATAGTTTGTACAGCACAAATAAAGCTTGGAGTTGGTGAATCACACAGTTTGTCTTTCCAGTCTTGCTTCTATCTGTGCCTCTCCCAGAAGGAAAAAGAACCCACTGCTCAACCCGGTGTTAAATATACCATATGTAGAAATACATATACAAAAAAAATAATAATAATAATGCTGATGCTTTAATATGTGAAGGAAAATTTATCTCACTACGTAAAGAAAGATCTTTCATAGAAAATACATGGCTATAAAGCAGCATCACTTGCTATTTGCTGGTGATCACTGCAGCCTTTACCTGGGGCTTATCAGTGTACAGTGATTGCTGGCAGAAGGTTGGTAAATGTGCAGTGGCATAGTTACATGTGGGCACTTTTTGTGTGTCAGTTACTCAGCACTGAAAAATAAGAATCATACTCAAGTACAAGGAATGTCGCTCAGGACAGATTTGGACTCCGGCATCGGGAGGAATCAGAACTGTACAGACATATCGCTAGCCTCCTGGCAAGAGACACTTGGCCCTCAGCCAAGTTCATCTGCCAGGCTAATTGCTCCACCATTTGATCCGCCAGACTGAGCACTCGCCAACGTGCACAAGTCCTAACCCTTTCTTTCTAAGTCAAAAAATATTACTTGTTTTTCCAAGTTACAGGACATGATTGCAGGTGTCCACAACTGTGACACAAACAGCAACACAAATTTTACCGAACTTCCAGCACAACAAAGATTTAGCCAAAGACAATTCTGAATAAACTACGATTAAGGGCAGATAGTAGGCCCGATACGCGTGAGTTGATTCTGTGATTTTATTGCCATGTCTGTGGATTTTTCTAATAAACTACAACCTTTTTACACTTCTACCTGGTCTGGTTTGCGGATCCTCCTTTTTTGTCTGCACAATTCTGAATATAGTTCTGCTTCAAAGGGACACTTAAGTAAAAAAAAAAAAATGAGTTTTACTCACCTGGGGCTTCCAATAGCCCCCTGCAGCTGTCCGGTGCCCTCGCCGTCTCCCTCCGATCCTCCTGGCCCCGCCGGCAGCCACTTCCTGTTTCGGTGACAGGAGCTGACAGGCTGGGGACGCGAGTGATTCTTCGCGTTCCTGGCCACAATAGGGCCATCTATACTGCTATAGCATATATCATATACCATATAGCAGCATAGAGGGTGCTAATGTGTCTGGGAACGCGAAGAATCACTCGCGTCCCCAGCCTGTCAGCTCCTGTCACCGAAACAGGAAGTGGCTGCCGGCAGGGCCAGGAGGATCGGAGGGAGACGGCGAGGGCACCGGACAGCTGCAGGGGGCTATTGGAAGCCCTAGGTGAGTAAAACTCATTTTTTTTGTTTGACTTAAGTGTCCCTTTAAGTTAATTCACAAGCTGCAGTTTAACCCTAAATGTTGTTTTAGATGGGGAGTTAATCCCCACCCACCCAAAAAACACACCTTACACTCTATTAATAAGTGTTATCTTCCTTTTATGTCCTTAGTGCAGCAGGGGTGCTACAAGGCTTGTCAATTTCTTTCCCTCCAGGTATAGAAAGTGTAGTCTAACATGTCAGAGACAACATTATGCATGCGGTCACAGAAAGAAAAGTAATCTAGTATCTCTAATCAGTGATATAGCATGACAGGGAAGTCTGGTAGTGAGATATTTCAGCTCTGTCAAAGAAATGCAGTGACCTTAGTGAAATGACATAGCTAAAGGTGTGTCTTGAGGCACCTTGAACTTAGAATAGCGCTGCTTGGCGTGTCTGAACACAGTAGCGGCAGGTCAGATGTCCTATCCCAGAATCCTTTGTGTGCACCAGTAATAATATAGAGATATGTTGCAAATCCAGCTTGTCAGTAAATGTAAGTGGAAAACAGCAGAACAGCAAAGAACTCATAGGGCTTGATTGACTAACCAGTGTTAACTCAGTTAGCACGTGTTAAGGCTTTGCACGTGCAAACTAGGGTGCTAGGTAGTTTGCACGGGCAAAGCTGTTGCTGTTCGCATGCTATTTTAGCTCGCGTACTGCGTTACGCGGTACGCGCTACGTTCCGTTCACGTGATAAGCCGTGACTTTGCGTGTTAAGTCTCCTTAGCACGTCAAGTCATTGCTTAACACGCTAGTTTGCACGTGAAGCGTTGCACGCAAAACTGAAACTTTATGCGCGCAAACTCTTATGCGCATATTAGCGTGTGAAGAGGCAGTTTGCACGTGTTAAGGGACTTTCACTGGCGTGCTAACACTTAGCATGCTTTAGTGAATCAAGCCCATAGTGTTCACTCACGTGGCTTTGTTGACCAACGCGCTCTCCCTCTTTTTTTCTTCTATCACTAAATTCAAGTGCTGCAAATTCACATATAATCTTTTTCCTTTTACAATTGTTCAGGTATCTTTACTCAGTAAAAAAAAACAAAAAACAATTCAGCGTTTATTTAGCAGATAATTTGATGAAGTTTATGCAAAATTAAAATATGTTTACATTGCCATAAACTAAGTGACATTATTATGCATTGCAACATACAGTGGGTTGCAAAAGTATTCGGCCCCCTTGAAGTTTTCCACATTTTGTCACATTACTGCCACAAACATTAATCAATCTTATTGGAATTCCACGTGATAGACCAATACAAAGTGGTGTGCACGTGAAAAGTGGAACGAAAATCATACATGATTCCAAACATTTTTTACAAATCAATGACTGCAAAGTGGGGTGTGCGTAATTATTCAGCCCCCTGAGTCAATACTTTGTAGAATCACCTTTTGCTGCAATTACAGCTGCCAGTCTTTTAGGGTATGTCTCTACCAACTTTGCACATCTAGAGACTAAAATCCTTGCCCATTCTTCTTTGCAAAACAGCTCCAACTCAGTCAGATTAGATGGTTAGCATTTGTGAACAGCAGTTTTCAGATCCTGCCACAGATTCTCGATTGGATTTAGATCTGGACTTTGACTGGGCCATTCTAACACATGGATATGTTTTGTTTTAAACCATTCCATTGTTGCCCTGGCTTTATGTTTAGGGTCGTTGTCCTGCTGGAAGGTGAACCTCCGCCCCAGTCGCAAGTCTTTTGCAGACTCCAAGAGGTTTTCTTCCAAGATTGCCCTGTATTTGGCTCCATCTATCTTCCCATCAACTTTGACCAGCTTCCCAGTCCCTGCTGACGAGAAGCACCCCCTGAGCATGATGCTCCCACCACCATATTTGACAGTGGGGATGGTGTGTTCAGACTTATGTGCAGTGTTAGTTTTCCACCACACATAGCGATTTGCATTTTGGCAAAAAAATGTTCAATTTTGGTCTCATCTGACCAGTGCACCTTCTTCCACATGTTTGCTGTGCCCCTCCCCCCCCCACATCCCCCCCCCCCACATGACTTGTGGCAAACTGCAAATGGGACTTCTTATGCTTTTCTGTTAACAATGGCTTTCTTTTTGCCACTCTTCCATAAAGGCCAACTAACAGTTGTCCTATAGACAAATTCCCCCACCTGAGCTGTAGATCTCTGCAGCTCGTCCAGGCGTCACCATGGGCCTCTTGACTGCATTTCTGATCAGCACTCTCCTTGTTCGGCCTTTGAGTTTAGGTGGACGGCCTTGTCTTGGTAGGTTTACAGTTGTGCCATATTCCTTCCATTTCCAAATGATCGCTTGAACAGTGCTCCATGGGATGTCCAAGGCTTTAGAAATCTTTTTGTAGCCTAAGCCTGCTTTAAATTCCCCAATAACTTTATACCTGACCTGTCTGGTGTGTTCTTTGGACTTCATGGTGTTGTTGCTCCCAATATTCTCTTGGACAACCTCTGAGGCCGTCACAGAGCAGCTGTATTTGTACTGAAATTAGATTACACACAGATGCACTCTATTTAGTCATTAGCACTCATCAGGCAATGTCTATGGGCAACTGACTGCACTCAGACCAAAGGGGGCTGAATAATTACGCACACCCCACTTTGCAGTTATTGATTTGTAAAAAATGTTTGGAATCATGTATGCTTTTCGTTCCACTTCTCACGTGTACACCACTTTGTATTGGTCTTTCATGCGGAATTCCAATAAAATTGATTCATGTAAAGAAAAAGAACCGAGAGCCAAATATAGTGTAGTAAGTTGTGGCAATGGGTAATATGAAAAAGAGTACAACGATATACTCACAAACCAGGGTTACCTCCAGGCAACCACTGTATAGGCAGGTGAGGAGGTTATCCTGTCCTCACTCAGGGTTAAGAAGTCACTCTCTGTAGATAGGAAGAAAATGGGGTAATCCCCTCCACCAGGGGTGGATATTAGGTATAACGTAAAAGAGAACAGAGGTGCCAGGTGTTACCAGGACATACTGCTGTCGTGTACTCCTTTTACTATTGCCTGATGAGGCGGGTTTCGGCCTGCGAAACGCGTTGCGACTGAACCCCCCCCCCCCCCCCCCCCGGAGTGTACCAGTAAATCTACCTTTTTTTTAATGCACAGCTTGTTGTGTCTGCCTGCAGAAGGTGGGTCCACCACTGCTTCCTAAGCACTTTTAGATCTTCTAATAACTGTTTTTACCCTTTTGGTGCCTCTGTTCTCTTTTACGTTATACCTAAAATTGATTCATGTTTATGGCAGTAATGTGACAAAATGTGGAAAACTTCAAAGGGGTCGAATACTTTTGCAAGCCACTGTATTTGTTGATCTTCTATTGGTTTAAAACAAACCTGAGGTCAAAATTCAATGATGAGATAAGCCTATAGTCCTACTTATAAATAGCACTTTCCTGGAATCCGATAGATTTTACCCTATAAATGCAAAAAAAGACTATCTGCAAACCTTTGACAGGTACATGATGGCAGCTTTAACTACTCAACTTGTTATCTATTCTCTGCACCTAATATGTTATAATTGAAACAGAGATCATACTTTTTGGTGCAATACAGGAAAGCACTGCACAACATCCCAGGTTCTTCTCATTGTTCACAATGTCTGTGGCTTCATGTCACACTGACAGCTTGCTGATAGGCATGCATTAAGTGCAAAATTCATGCTGCATGTGAAAAAAGCAGCAAGCTGTCAGCTTATAAACCTCAAAAAAAAACAACAACAAAAAAAACACAGACAGTGTGAACCATTCATTGAACTGCATAGGGTGTCTTTATGATTTTGTTCTCTTAGTGCAAAAAATGTACACGCAGAGGACCAATATGATCCTGCCTGTTGTGCTACAGCTCAATTGCAGTCTCACTGCAAATAAACTGTAATTTAAAGCTCTGCATTCTTAAAGGGAACCTTAACTGCCGCGGAAAAATAAATTCACTTACCTGGGGGCTTTCCCAAGCCTCCTGCAGCCGTCCTGTGCCCGCGCCGGTCCTTCGGTGCCCTCCGGTCTCCCTCCGCCGCTTAGTTTCGTTTTCGGACGACTGCCAGTCGTCCTCGGGCCTCTTCCGCATTCCTCGTCGTAAACTGCAGTAAAGCGCGTCCGCATGACGCGTTTGGCGTCATGCACATGACACGTTTGGCGTCATGCGGACGCGCTTTACTGCAGTTTACGACGAGGAATGCGGAAGAGGCCCGAGGACGACTGGCAGTCGTCCGAAAACGAAACTAAGCGGCGGAGGGAGACCGGAGGGCACCGAAGGACCGGCGCGGGCACAGGACGGCTGCAGGAGGCTTGGGAAAGCCCCCAGGTAAGTGAATTTATTTTTCCACGGCAGTTAAGGTTCCCTTTAAGGCAGCAAGGGCGGCCATACTATCCCAGGAAAAAAAACCTGCATATAATTAGATAAATACTTGTTCTACTTACGTGACATATGTATTGTACTTTCCGTGTTTTGATCTCAGTCAATTTTATATACTAAATAAAGAGAAAACTGTTTCATGCACTTTCCATCTTCACCATTCTGACTGAAGCCAATCTTGATGTAATTGCCTCCCTTCATCTTTTTTCTTTCTCTTAGAAACTGCACTGCCATACCTAGCTTGCTTTGTGAACACGTGACAAAGTATAGATCGTATTTCTGCAGCTTCTGCAAAGGATTGAGCTGTATATCCTGTATTTCCCTTGTATTTCCCTTTTTAGCCTCGCGTTACACTGATCAATCAATGAGTAGCAGTAATGTGGGAGGGGAGATAAAAAGCATCATTCTCCTTGGCAATGCACCAAATAGAGCCAGGCTGTCTGAGATAAGATTTATTACAGCAGAAACATTTATGATTATATTGGAATGCTTGCAGTGCAGGGTCAGATGATAGACTGCATAATAAATGCAGAGCAGTGGGTAAATGGAATCTGATTTTATGGCTGACAATCCCGCTTTAAACCCTTAGGCCAGTTGCACACTATGCTGAAGTAATTTAACCACTTAAGGACTGCAGTCATAAAACCCCTTAAGGACCAGAGCCTTTTTTTCCATTCAGACCACTGCAGCTTTAACGGTTTATTGCTCGGTCATACAACCTACCACCTAAATGAATTTTACCTCCTTTTCTTGTCACTAATACAGCTTTCTTTTGGTGCTATTTGATTGCTACTGCGATTTTTAGTTTTTATTATATTCATCAAAAAAGACATGAATTTTGTCAAAAAAATGACTTTTTTAACTTTCTGTGCTGACATTTTTCAAATAAAGTAAAATTTCCTATACATTTGAGCGCGAAAGTTATTCTGCTACATGTCTTTGATAAAAAAAAAACAATCAGTGTATATTTATTGGTTTGGGTAAAAGTTATAGCGTTTACAAACTATGGTGCAAAAAGTGAATGTTCCCATTTTGAAGCATCTCTGACTTTTCTGAGCACCTGTTATGTTTCATGAGGTGCTACAATTCCAGGATAGTATAAATACCCCCCAAAATTACCCCATTTTGGAAAGAAGACATCCCAAAGTATTCACTGAGAGGCCTGGTGAGTTCATAGAAGATTTTATTTGTTGTCACAAGTTAGCGGAAAATAAAATAAAAATAAAAATAAAGTTTCCATTTCTTCTAACTTGCGACAAAAAAAAGAATGAAATCTGCCACGGACTCACTATGCTCCTCTCTGAATACCTTGAAGTGTCTACTTTCCAAAATGGGGTCATTTGTGGGGTGTGTTCACTGTCCTGGCATTTTGGGGGGTGCTAAATTGTAAGCACCCCTGGAAAGCCTAAAGGTGCTCATTGGACTTAGGGCCCCTTAGCGCAGTTAGGCTGCAAAAAAGTGCCACACATATGGTATTGCCGTACTCAGGAGAAGTAGTATAATGTGTTTTGGGGTGTATTTTTTCACATACCCATGCTGGGTGGGAGAAATATCTCTGTAAATGACAATTTTTTTATTTTTTTTTTTACACACAATTGTCCATTTACAGAGATATTTCTCCCACTCAGCATGGGTATGTGTAAAAATACACCCCAAAACACATTATACTACTTCTTCTGAGTACGGCGATACCACATGTGTGACACTTTTTTGCAACCTAGGTGCGCTAAGGGGCCTAACGTCCTATTCACAGGTCATTTTGAGGCATTTGGATTCTAGACTACTCCTCACGGTTTAGGGCCCCTAAAATGCCAGGGCAGTGTAGGAACCCCACAAGTGACCCCATTTTAGAAAGAAGACACCCCAAGGTATTCTGTTAGGAGTATAGTGAGTTCATAGAAGTTTTTTTTTTGTCACAAGTTAGCGGAAATTGACACTTTGTAAAAAAAAAAAAAAACAATACAAATCAATTTCCACTAACTTGTGACAAAAAATAAAATCTTCTATGAACTCGTCATACACCTAACAGAATACCTTGGGGTGTCTTCTTTCTAAAATGGGGTCTCTTGTGGGGTTCCTATACTGCCCTGGCATTTTAGGGGCCCTAAACCGTGAGGAGTAGTCTTGAACGCAAATGTCTCAAAATGACCTGTGAAATCCTAAAGGTACTCATTGGACTTTGGGCCCCTTAGCGCAGTTAGGCTGCAAAAAAGTGCCACACATGTGGTACTGCGTGCTCAGAAGAAGTAGTATAATGTGTTTTGTGGTGTATTTTTACATATACCCATGCTGGGTGGGAGAAATATCTCTGTAAATGACAAATTTTCGATTTTTTTTACACACAATTGTCCATTTACAGAGAGATTTATCCCACCCAGCATGGGTATGTGTAAAAATACACCCCTAAACACATTATACTACTTCTCCTGAGTACGGCGATACGACATGTGTGACACTTAGCAGCCTAGGGGCGCTAAGGGGCCCAACGTCCTATTCATAGGTCATTTTGAGGCATTTGTTTTCTAGACTACTCCTCATGGTTTAGGGCCCCTAAAATGCCAGGGCAGTATAGGAACGCCACAAGTGACCTCATTTTAGAAAGAAGACACCCCAAGGTATTCCGTTAGATGTATGGTGAGTTCATAGAAGATCTTATTTTTTGTCACAAGTTAGTGAAAAATGACACTTTGTGAAAAAAACTATAAAAATCCAATTTCTGCTAACTTTTGACAAAAAATAAAATCTTCTATGAACTCGTCATACACCTAACAGAATACCTTGGGGTGTCTTCTTTCTAAAATGGGGTCACTTGTGGGGTTCCTATACTGCCCTGGCATTTTACGGGCCCAAAACTGTGAGTAGTCTGGAAACCAAATTTCTCAAAATGACTGTTCAGGGGTATAAGCATCTGCAAATTTTGATGGCAGGTGGTCTATGAGGGGGCGAATTTTGTGGAACCGGTCATAAGCAGGATGGCCTCTTACATGACAGGTTGTATTGGGCCTGATCTGATGGATAGGAGTGCTAGGGGGGTGACAGGAGGTGATTGAAGGTTGTCTCAGGGGGTGGTTAGAGGGAAAAATAGATGCAATCAATGCTCTGGGGAGGTGATCGGAAGGGGGTCTGAGGGAGATCTGAGGGTTTGGCCGAGTGATCAGGAGCCCACACGGGGCAAATTAGGGCCTGATTTGATGGGTAGGTGTGCTAGGGGGTGACAGGTGGTGACAGGAAGTGATTGATGGGTGTCTCAAGGTGTGATTAGTGGGGGGAATAGATGCAAGCAATGCACTGGCGAGGTGATCAGGGCTGGGGTCTAAGGGCGTTCTGAGGGTGTGGGAGGGTGTTTGGGTGCCCTAGGGGCAGATAGGGGTCTAATCTGATGGGTAGCAGTGACAGGTGGTGACAGGGGGTGATTGATGGGTAATTAATGGGTGTTTAGAGGAGAGAACAGATGTAAACAGTGCACTTGGGAGGTGATCTGACGTCGGGTCTGCAGGCGATCTAATGGTGTGGGTGGGTGATCAGATTGCCTGCAAGGGGCAGGTTAGGGGCTGATTGATGGGTGGCAGTGACAGGTGGTGATTGATGGGTGGCAGTGACAGGGGGTGATTGATAGGTGATTGACAGGTGATCAGTGGGTTATTACAGGGAACAACAGATGTAAATAATGCACTGGAAAATTGATAAGGGGGGATCTGAGGGCAATCTGAGCGTGTGGGCGGGTGATTGGGTGCCTGCAAGGGGCAGATTAGGGTCTAATCTGATGGGTAACAGTGACAGGTGGTGATAGGGGGTGATTGATGGGTAATTAGTGGGTGTTTAGAGGAGAGAACAGATGTAAACAGTGCACTTGGGAGGTGATTTGACGTCGGGTCTGCAGGCGATCTAATGGTGTGGGTGGGTGATCAGATTGCCTGCAAGGGGCAGGTTAGGGGCTGATTGATGGGTGGCAGTGACAGGGGGTGATTGATGGGTCATTGACAGGTGATTGACAGGAGATCAGGGAGGATAGATGTATACAGTACACGGGGGGGGGGGGGGAGGGGTCTGGGGGGGGAGGTCTGGGGAGAATCTAAAAGGGTGGTGGGGTGATCAGGAGTCCCCAGGGGGCAATTTAGGGACTAAAAAAAAAATAGCGTTGGCAGATAGTGACAGGGAGTGATTGATGGGTGATTAGGGGGGTGATTGGGTGCAAACAGTGGTCTGGGGGGTGGGCAGGGGGGGGGGTCTGAGGGGTGCTGTGGGCGATCAGGGGGCAGGGGGGGGCAGGTCAGTGTGTTTGGGTGCAGACTAGGGTGGCTGCAGCCTGCCCCGGTGGTCCCTCGGACACTGGGACCACCAGGGCAGGAGGCAGCCTGTATAATACGCTTTGTATACAATACAAAGCGTATTATACGCTTTGTATGCAGCAGATCGGGGGTTAACATCCCGCCGGCTCTCCGTATGGCCGGCGGGATGTCGGCGCGGGTGGGCGGATCACGGCCCGGAAGAGTCCCAGGACCCAACGCCAATGTGCGTTACGTGGTCCTGGGGCTGCCACTTTGCCGCCGCCAATGTGCAGTGGGCGGTCAGCAAGTGGTTAAGTCAATGAGCAACGCAGTAAGTGTGCATGATTTGGAGCATGGTGTGATGCAGTGCGTATGCACAGACTGGCAGGAATACCAGTGATGTACTTCCTGCTCAGCGGGGAGTACATCACTAGCTGGGGAGGGAGGGGCATGGTCATGTGAAGGCTTATTTTGTTTGCACCGCATCGCACCGCTAATCTTTACAGTTATAACCTTTGTACCATTTTGATTGATGCAATTAACCTCCTTTGTGGTAACCCTGAATAAAGCTCGGGGTGGAAATCTGCAGCTTAGAGCGTTAACTAGAAATGTCGCGAACGTCAAATTTTGGGTTTGTGGACTCCGTACTCAAACTTTTTACTCCAAACTTGAACTTCCTTAAAATATCGAGTTCGCACACACAGAGATATGCAATAGTACTATCAGAATACAGTGGGAAATGAACACTGGAGTGGTACTGTGCCTGCTATTTAATGTGGCAAACAATAGCAGTAGTGTGCTGTGCACACAGCTCTGGGTGCCAGTGGGCTCTGGAGTGTCGCACACTCAGAGATATGCAATACTACTATCAGAAAAGAGTGGGAAGCAAACACTGGAGTGATACTGTGCCTGCTACTAATGTGGTAAACAATAGCAGAAGTGTGCACAGCTCTGAGTGGGTGCCAGTGGGCTGTGGAGTGTTGCACACAACAAAACAAATTAACAGGAGAAGGATGTAGTAGCCCTCAAAAGGGCTATTTAGGGTGCTTTGGCAGCAAGTCAGTCAGCGAGGAACAAGAAAACAGGCCTTGCTAACTTTCCATATCTGCTTCAGCAATGCTTTGTCCCTTCCTCTCACTACAGCAGCCAGAGACTAAATCCAAAATGGCCAACGCACCTGCGGTTTTAAAGTCGGGTGAGTTGTCCAGGAGGGGGTGATAGCTGATTGGCTGCCGTGTGTCTGCTAACTGTGAGGTAAGGGGTCACAGTTTAGCTCATTGATGATGTATAGGGGTGGCGTCAAACATGCGAGCGCAAACAACTGATCTTTGCCGGGAACTGTCCGCCGGTGAACCGTTCGGGTCTTCTCTAATTGTATCCCCGAGCTGGATCCATGGGAGGAGTGTAATGTGTAGGGCTGCCGCAGATCTATCTAGCACATTCATGTCAAATTTGGCCCTCGGAGCCATTAAATTTGGCCCTCAAGTGGTTTCCCCACTTTGCATTATGTATGGCCCACTCTAGACCACCAGGGAAGCTATATTGGAGGTGAAGCCTTAGAACAGGGAAACTATAGCCTCAATTCACTAAGCAGTTTAGACTAGTCTACAGATGGTTTTTAGTTTACTGATAGTTTGGTGTAATATTTTAGACCTGCTTTCAGACCTGGTCTAACATTCAGTAATTACACAATTCACAAAGGCAAACAAGGAGTAGCCACGGCCACTTTTTCTGACAGAGATTAGACCAGGTGATTTTTGTAGGTGAAGTAATTCTGTGAGGATGGAACCTTTTGAATTAATTATGCAGGAGTTTAATTGTATGCAGACGAGAGCTTATCAAAGGAGAAGGATGTCAGTCATAGCTACTCGTTTGTGAATTGCATCTTTTGATCATTTCCCCTGCTGTACCTACCTAATTACCAAATGTATTAGACCAGGTCTAAAAACAGGTCTAAAATATTTGGTAATAGTGAATTCCCCTTTGATGCAACTGACAAAACCATCAGTAGACAAAAAAACATCTGTAGACTAGTCTAAACTGCTTAGTGAATTGAGGCCTATATGGGGAGGTAGGGGGAAAGCACTAAAAACCAGGGAAGTGTAAAGAGGAGGGTGGGGGTCTCTAGACACCAAGGAATTGTATGGGGAGGAAAGACCACTAGACACCAGAGAACTTGATAAGGAAGGAAGATGTCCAGTAGACATTGAGGTTGGCCTGCGACTAGGTCCCAGTGTACATTTTTGGCCCATGACTAGGTCCCAGTGTAAAGTGTTCGGCCCACTTTGTATTTGAGTTTGACACCCCTGACTAGCAGTATGATTTTTAAAGTCTAAAAAGCTTGTGAAAAAATTGCACCACTTTTAGACTATAAATTCTGGAAGTAATCGTACCGCCAGGGAGGTTAAAAAAAACCCACATACTTCTTGTTGAAGAAATAATAGGACGTGAGGGAATGTCTTCAACAGAATTGTACACAGCAGAAAGAACTTACAGACTTGGCTAGACCTTTCACATTCTACTAATTGAATGTCGCCATACAATGTACTAGGGACATAATTTAAATGTTGTAAAATAGCTGGGACAAACGGGCAAATACAATGTGTGGGTTTTATTTACAGTAGCACTTTTTATTTCTAAACTATAACGGCTTAAAACTGTTAAAGAATTACTTTTTAAAAAAGATTTAGCTTTAGACTGAGATGTGCTGTTTCATTTGTTGTATGAAACTGTGTGGGTTCAGGTGGTGATATCACGTGCTGCATTGTTAACTAATTTTCCATAGTATGCAAGAAATAATGATAATCTTATTAGGACAAACAATTTGACAATAAAAGCATAGTTAAAATCCAATAAAAATTCCCCGGTTGCTGTTTATAATCAGCCACCCAACTGCCAATATTACTTATATTAATTCACTGTAATGGAAAATAATGACCAGAGGTAAGCCAAGAAGAGAGTGATAATACAATATTGTATAACAAATACGTTAGATATTAGTGGGAGATAAACATCTAGTATTGCTAAAAGACAGAAATCCAAAAAATTCTGATTCCATATACAAAAATGTATCCACAGAACACAGTGCAATAGTACTGCATGCTGAATTATATTGTCTGGAAGACACCGCCTTTGTTCTCTTCTGCAGTTACCTACCTATCACGCTGATGTTTCGGATTTAGAAGTTGAATAAAAAAAACCCTATTAATAAAGGAAGAATGAACTTCTTATGGTGCTGTCATAGTAGTGAATGAATGTGAACAACTCAAATATACTGTATTGCCAGAAGTATTGGAATGCTCCATTGAATGCAGGTATTTCAAGCACTTCTATTGCCACAGGTGTATAAAATCAAACACCTAGGCATGCAGACTACTTAAGACTACTTCTACCTACATTTGTGAAAGCCTGAGTGGCTCCCAGGAGCTCAGTGAATTCCAAAGTGGTACCATGATAGGAAGACACCTCTACAGCAAGATGACACCGTATAATGCTACTCGATATTCCATGGTCAACTGTTTGTGGTATAATAACAAAGTAAAAAAAATTGGTAACAACAGCAACTCAGTCACAAAGTGGTAGGCTATGTAAAATCACAGAACGTTGCCAGCTCATATTAGGTAGAGATGGCCCGAACCTCCGATTTTTGGTTCGCGAACGCGAACTTCCGCAAAAGTTTGGTTCACGCGAACTTCCGCAAAAGTTTGGTTCACGCGAACTTCCGCAAAAGTTCGGTTCACGCGAACTTCCGCGAACCACAATAGACTTCAATGGGGAGGCAAAGTTTGAAAACTAGAAACACTTATGCTGGCCACAAAAGTGATGGAAAAAATGTTTAAAGGGGTCTAACATTTGAGTTTTTGCCTGGAGGAGTGGGATAGACGCCAAAAGTCCTGGGGAACAATCTAGATTTGACGAAAAGTAGCATTTCAAGGGCAGAAATCACATTGGGCTTGATTCACAAAGCAGTGCTAACTGTTAGCACGCTTGTGAAAAGCCCCTCTAGGCGTGTAAAAAAAAAAATCGCGCGCAAATTTCTGTGTGCAAAACTTTGCGCGCGCACAGCGTTGTGCACGCAAAACGTCGCATTGCTGTGCGACAAAAACAGCTCACCCGATGCGCCTATAAGGTCGCATAGGGTGCGACCTTAACGTCGCACTGTGCGATGTTAAGGTCGCCCCCTATGCAACCTTATAGGCGCATCGGGTGCACCGTTTTCGTCGCGTGCACCACGCTGTGCGCACGCAAAGTTTTGCGCGCTGAACTTTGCGCACTATTTCTTTCCCCAAAACGGTGCTAACCTAGTTAGCACCCTACTTATCACGCCCACAGTCTATAGGCGTGCTAACTAGGTTAGCACCGCTTTGTGAATCAAGCCCAATGAATGCTAAATTGCAGGCCTTATTATCCTTAACAACCTTATTATCTTGAGTGTCTCCACACGCCCCCCCCCACCCCCCCCCCCGAGACACTCATATCGTGGCCTTAAAAATTCAGGAATCCACCTGGAGTCCTGGACCCTGTTAGTGGTGGCGGAGAAGGCAGTCAAGTGGCCTGCCGGCAGAGGTGCTGTGTGGGGAGCGACTTAGTCTTGGGGCAGGCAGTCACAGGGTGTGTAGGCAGAGATGCTGTGTGTGGGGACTGACTTAGTCTTCTGGCGGGCAATAGCCCTCCAGGATCCATGCCTCATTCATTTTGATAAAGATGAGGTACTGAACACTTTTGTGACTTAGGCGACTTCTCTTTTCAGTGACAATGCCTCCAGCTGCGTTAACAGGACACTTGAGGCAGGGCAAGACAGAAGTTGGATGGCAAATTGTGACAGCACCAACAGCAGGTACTTCATCATCCACCTCCTCACACATTACGTCCATAGTGTCGCCTAACTCAGACTTATGAGGTGGTGTAACTTGCTTAGCGCCTTCATCTGGTTGTAACAATAATTGCTGTGCATCAGTGATTTCCCCACCAAATAACTCCTGCGAACTGTCAAATGCAGCGGATGTGGTGCTTGTAGTAGCGCTGGTGGCAGCGGAAGATGAGGTGTTCTGTGTTAAATAGGCAACCACGTCCTGACAATCTTGGGAGTTGACGTGCCTTCTTCTGAGCACTGTACTTTGGTCCAGGGCCGCACGACATCACATCAGCACGACCTCGCACAAACCTGCCGGGTGGCCTTCCTCTGGGTCTGCCTCTACCTGTTTTGTCCATATCGGGGGGGGATGAAGTGAAAGGTATGCACTGACTTGACTAATACAATGTGCAGTTACACAGGTGCAGTTAACAGGTATGCACGGAGTGGTATATCACACTGCGTGCACTCACGTAGGTAGGTGGGTGCACTGAACACAACAGGTAGGTATATGCAGTGATGGGTATTACAAATGTGCACGTGTCAAACACACGTACCGTGAACAGGTACAGTGACTGGTGGTATTAAATATCACACTGCGTGTGCTCACGTAGGTAGGTGGGTGCACTGTGAACAACAGGTAGGTATATGCAGTGATGGGTATTACAATGTGCACCTGGCACAGTATTATTATTATTATTATTATTATTTATTTATAAAGCGCCAACATATTCAGTGGCGCTGTACAATGTAATAATGTACAGTAGTATTAATTATACCACCAAAGGGGCCAAAGGCCACCGCGACTGACTGACAGGGCTGTATATAATGCAAGTGCGCCACACACAAAAAAAATAGATCACAAGAACAAGATTAGCTCTCAAAAGAGCTGTTGAGGGGTGCTTTTTTAGCAATAAGAATCAGCAAGGGGCAAGCTAAGAAGCTTACAAGAGCCTAACTAAGCTTTCCCTATAGGTCTATGCACAGCAGCTCTCCCTTCTCTAATTACTGCAGGTGAGTGAGTGAAAAGCCTGACGCTGCCTGCCTTTTATAACAGGGGGGGGGGGGAGCTCCAAGAGGGAATGTAGCCTGATTGGCTACAATGTGCCTGCTGACTGTGATGTAGAGGGTCAAAGTTGACCCACATGATGCACTATGGGGGCGATTCGAACTTCCGGAAAAGTTTGCGATTCTCCACGAACGCGAACCACCAAAGTCCGCCAGGAACCGTTCGCCGGCAAACAGTTCGGGCCATCTCTAAGATTAAGGCACAGATTGTGCAGACGTCCCCAACTTTCTGCAGAAGCAGTAGTTACAGACCTTCAAACTCTGTATGAGCTTCAGATTAGCTCAAGAAAAGTGCATACAGAGCTTAAGGTAATGGGTTTTCATGGCCTGAGCAGCAGCATCCATGCCTTACATCACCAAGTGCAATGCAAAGCATTGGAAGCAATGACGTTAGGCACACCACCAGATCAGTGGAGACATGCTCATGCTGGAGTGAAGAATTATGCTTTTCTGTCTTGCAATCCAATAGATAGATTTTGGGTTTTGCAGATGCCAGGTGAACAGTACTTACCTGACTTCATTGTGGCCAACGTAATGAAGGAAAACAAAAATACACAGATACAGTAGGGTTGCTGCTACATTGACAAGCAGACATAAGTCTGATAGGCAACCCATATAAGCACGGCTACTGATAGCTCTGTCATTTTCAAACAAATATAACAAATGCTACAGTGGTGCAGTGCCATGCACCTAGTTAAGTAGCTAATACTCCACTAAAGTAATCCTCCTATGACAGCTTTAGTAAAACTGTACAGGAAGTCAGAAAGACTGATTGTTACAGGAAATCTGCATGCAAAGGTTGGTGCATAAAATGAAGGGAATAAACTGTGACGGATTGCGGAGAAACCGCCGCGCCTTCTGACAGTGAGGCGGCGGTATCCGCGCACAGAGCGGCGGTTTCCCCGCAGCAACATGCGTCTGGTTTGGCTGGACCCAGTAGTGCACACAGATGAAGAGCTATGCGCGCGTGTGCGCTGCAAGACAGGCTCTTTATACCAATAGGAGAAGGGTCAGCTGATCGAGGCGGTCAGCTGATCCCAGCTCAGTTGTTGATTGGTTGATGGGAGCTGGGTGGCGCTGGAGAGCGCTCCACTATAAATATCTCTTGCTGTTCAGTTGCTGGTTGTCTGGCGTTGCGAATACATATGTGTTAGCACTCAGACCTAGTCAGATCTTTCAGTGTGGTGGAACCAGGAGGACCTGGGAATCCACACTTAGCCAGTTTACTGTGTATTATCTGTGTTATTCATTAGACCAGTTCCAGGGTGTAGAGACCAAGGACCTCACACCCCAGACTAGGAATACTGTGTATCATCTGTGTTATTCATTAGACCAGTTCCAGGGTGTAGAGACCAAGGACCTCACACCCCAGACTGGGAATACTGTGTATCATCTGTGTTTCCATTAGACCAGTTCCGGGGTATAGAGACCAAGGACCTCACACCCAGACTAGGGAACTTGTGTTATCATTCTGTTATACTTCAGACTAGTTCCAGGGTGTAGAGACCACGGACCTCACACCCAGACTAGGCATTGTTTGATATCTGTTATGACGTATTGCTTTCCTGACCACTCCTCTGATCTCTTGATTCGGTACCTTGCACTTCTGATATTCCGTTGCCAAACCCTGCTTGCCTTGGATACCGAATCGGCTTACTGTTTTAGTACTTTATCTGTCAGTGTGTTGCCGACCCGGCCTGCCCGACCTTTCTGGCTGTCACCCACCCCTTGGGTGCTCAGCTTCTCTGCAGGGGCCCCCTGCTTCTCAGAAGGGGCACTGCTGCTAACCAGTCAAGGTCTTCTCCTCCTGGAGTCCTTGACTGCAGTAGAGCCTGTCTCTACTTATTGGACCACCTGCTACCCCAGTGGTCCAATTTCTACTGTTACACCAAACACTCACACGCTCCAGGTGTCCAGAGGTTAGCAATATATCTGTATTATCGGTGATTCTGCAGATCATCAATAATCAGGTATATATCTGTACTCTTGGTGATACTGCAGATCACCAATAATCAGATTCTCTCTGTGTGCTGACACCAATCGTTACAGAATGCCAGACCAAACCAATATGGACGCACTTAGCAGTCGTCTGGATACACTCACCACCTCGGTGCTACTCCCCTGTTCTGTCACATGGGAGGGTCAGACTGTTTCAACTGAAGCTTTCATTGATTCCGGTTCAGCGGCTAATTTTATTGATTACGATTTTGCTAAAACATTGGGAATACCCATGCTCCCTTTGGATCAACCGATCTGGGTCACTGCTGTGGATGACTCTCCTCTGCAGAGTAGGCACCCTTTATCTCGTACTCCTAACTTGCAACTCACAGTGGGGGTTTTACATGGGGAAAGTCTGCAATTTCTGGTTCTGCATATGGCAACCTCTACCATCATTCTTGGCATGCCCTGGTTACAAATTCACTCGCCTCAGATCGACTGGGTTTCAGTTCAGCTAACGAGCTGGTCATCCCATTGTTATCATCATTGTGTAGCGAAAGTAACCATGGGTAATACCAACATTCAGGATGAAAGTGTACCAAAACAATACGCAGAATTTGCCGACGTCTTCTGTCCTAAATCAGCGGACAAGCTTCCCCCCCACCGTACCTTCGATTGTCCCATTGATCTGAGATCTGGTTGTATGCTGCCCAGGGGTCATCTTTATAACCTATCTGGGCCAGAGAAACTAGCTACGCAAGAATACATCAGGGAAAACTTGGCGAAAGGGTTCATCCGTCCCTCTCGTTCACCAGCAGGGGCGGGTTTCTTTTTTGTAAAGAAAAAAGACGGAGGCCTCCGCCCTTGTATTGATTATCGAGGCCTGAATAAGATCACAGTGAAAAAACGCTACCCTTTGCCATTGATTGACGATTTGTTCACGCAGGTGACCAATGCCAAGATTTTTTCCAAGCTAGATCTCAGGGGTGCATACAATCTAGTCCGTATCAGAGATGGTGACGAATGGAAGACGGCCTTCAACACGCCCGGCGGGCATTACGAGTTCTTGGTGATGCCCTTCGGGTTGTGCAACGCACCGGCCGTCTTCCAGGAGTTAATCAATGAGGTGTTCAGGGAAGTGTTGGGAAAGTTTGTTCTGGTTTACTTGGACGATATACTGATCTTTTCGTCCAGTCCCTCGGAACATCGCCAGCATGTCAGATGGGTGTTAAAAAAGTTAAGACAGAATCGACTTTATGCCAAACTGGAGAAATGCCTCTTCGAGGTAGAATCAGTAGCCTTCTTGGGGTACATTATCTCCACTTCTGGTCTCTCGATGGACCCAGGGAAAGTTTCCGCTGTTCTGGAGTGGCCTCAGCCTGTGGGGCTGAAGGCACTTCAGAGATTCCTGGGGTTTGCTAATTAGTACAGAAGGTTCATTAAGGGGTACTCAACCATCATTTCCCCTCTCACCAGTCTCACCAGGAAAGGGGCTGACACTCACCACTGGTCACCAGAAGCTCATGCGGCCTTTTCAACTTTAAAGAAACTGTTTTGTTCTGCCCTGATACTGAGGCATGTTGATGTCGCCTTTACCTTCATTGTAGATGTTGATGCCTCAGAGGTGGGGGTGGGAGCTGTGTTGTCTCAGAGATCAGGTTTGCAAGGCAAGTTGCACCCATGTGCCTACTTTTCTCGCAGATTTTCACCTGCTGACAAAAACTATGACATTGGTAATCGGGAGCTCCTGGCCATCAAATTAGCGTTTGAGGAATGGCGACACTGGTTAGAGGGTGCAGAACATATTATCACAGTTTATACAGATCACAAGAATTTGGAGTATATTGAGGGGGCTAAGAGACTTAGTTCTCGCGAGGCCCGATGGTCCCTGTTTTTTGCCAGATTCAGATTTGTAATCACGTATACTCCCGGAAGCAAGAATGTTAAAGTCGATGCTCTTTCCAGGTGTTTTGAGCCCGAGTCAGTGCAGTCTGCAGCCCCTGAAACCATCCTACCCCCAAAGGTAGTTCTGGCAGCCACTGAGACATGGACAGATTGGATAGCCACGTTGAGTCCCTACCAACAGGATGTTCCAGAGGGAAAACCTGAGGGAGTCATGTTTGTGCCACTGCCTTTCCGCTCACAAATCCTGCAATTCTTTCCTTCTCACAAGAATGCTGGTCATCCTGGAGCCACCAGAACCCAGGATCTAGTAGGTAGATGTGCCTGGTGGCCTACTTTGGTTACAGATTGCAAGGAATTTGTAAGAGAGTGTGCAGTATGTGCAAGGAGCAAACCCTCTCGTCAGGCCCCCGTTGGCACTTTACAGTCCTTGCCAGTTCCCAATGAACCCTGGACTCATATTTCCATGGATTTTGTGGGTGAACTCCCTCGGTCTGAAGGCAAGTCAGTCATTTGGGTGGTAGTGGACCGTTTCAGTAAGATGGCACACTTTGTCCCTCTGAAAGGACTCCCCTCGGCCCAGGAATTGGCTGATCTCTTCATCCTGCACATCTTCCGGCTGCATGGCATTCCGGAAAATGTAGTGTCAGATCGGGGAGTTCAATTTGTTTAAACATTTTGGAGGGCCTTTTGCCATCAATTGGACATGGAACTCGCATTCTCATCAGGCTACCACCCACAGACCAACGGTCAGACCGAGAGAGTTAACCAATCGCTGGAACAATTCCTCAGGTGTTATGTTGCTGATGCGCAAACTGATTGGGTAAAGTTTTTGCCATTCGCAGAGTTTGCGCACAACAACCTGAAGAGCTCTTCTTCTGGGTTCTCTCCTTTCCAGGTGGTGTCAGGGAGGTCACCTAAGTTTACTCCTTTGCCGGTCGCGTCTACTCCTTTCCCAGCTCTGGAGGACTGGCAAAGGGCTCTGAAAGAAATTTGGGGGATGGTTAAGAGGAACCTAGGGAAAGCTTTCCAAACCTAGAAGAAACAGGCCGATAAACATCGGTCAGTAGAGTGGAGATTCTCCCCGGGAGATTTGGTGTGGGTCTCCACTCGTCACTTGGCCTTAATGCAATTGTTACCCAAGCTGGGTCCTAAGTTTATAGGACCTCTTCCAGTGGCCAAGAAAATCAATAAAGTTACGTATGCCATTGATCTCCCACCCAGCATGAAAGGTGTGAGATCATTTCATTTGTCCCTGTTGAAGCCAGCAGTACAGGTGGACTCCTCATCCCCCCCCCCCCCCTGTGTTGGTGGATGACCAACCAGAGTATGAGATTGAAAAGATTCTGGATTCTCGCCTGGTGCAGAATTCTGTGCAGTATCTGGTCCACTGGAAGGGATATGGCATAGAGGAGAGATCTTGGGTGCCAGATTGCCGCATGCATGCGGAAGAAGTGAGGCGGTGGTATCCGCGCACAGAGCGGCGGTTTCCCCGCAGCAACATGCGTCTAGTTTGGCTGGACCCAGTAGTGCACACAGATGGAGAGCTACGCGCGCGCGCTGCAAGACAGCCTTTTTATACCAATAGGAGAAGGGTCAGCTGATCGAGGCGGTCAGCTGATCCCAGCTCAGTTGTTGATTGGTTGATGGGAGCTGGGTGGCGCTGGAGAGCGCTCCACTATATATATCTCTTGCTGTTCAGTTGCTGGTTGTCTGGCGTTGCGAATACATATGTGTTAGCACTCAGACCTAGTCAGATCTTTCAGTGTGGTGGAACCAGGAGGACCTGGGAATCCACACTTAGCTAGTTTACTGTGTATTATCTGTGTTATTCATTAGACCAGTTCCAGGGTGTAGAGACCAAGGACCTCACACCCCAGACTAAGAATACTGTGTATCATCTGTGTTATTCATTAGACCAGTTCCAGGGTGTAGAGACCAAGGACCTCACACCCCAGACTAGGAATACTGTGTATCATCTGTGTTATCCATTAGACCAGTTCCAGGGTGTAGAGACCAAGGACCTCACACCCTAGACTAGGTATACTGTGTATCATCTGTGTTATCCATTAGACCAGTTCCGGGGTGTAGAGACCAAGGACCTCACACCCAGACTAGGGAACTTGTGTTATCATTCTGTTATACTTCAGACTAGTTCCAGGGTGTAGAGACCACGGACCTCACACCCAGACTAGGCATTGTTTGATATCTGTTATGACGTATTGCTTTCCTGACCACTCCTCTGATCTCTGATTCGGTACCTTGCACTTCTGATATTCCGTTGCCAAACCCTGCTTGCACTGGATACCGAATCAGCTTACTGTTTTAGTACTTTATCTGTCAGTGTGTTGCCGACCCGGGCTGCCCGACCTTTCTGGCTGTCACCCACCCTTTGGGTGCTCAGCTTCTCTGCAGGGGCCCCCTGCTTCTCAGAAGGGGCACTGCTGCTAACCAGTCAAGGTCTCCTCCTCCTGGAGTCCTTGACTGCAGTAGAGTCTGTCTCTACTTATTGGACCACCTGCTACCCCGGTGGTCCAATTTCTACTGTTACACCAAACACTCACACGCTCCAGGTGTCCAGAGGTTAGCAATATATCTGTATTATCGGTGATTCTGCAGATCATCAATAATCAGGTATATATCTGTATTCTTGGTGATACTGCAGATCAAAAATAATCAGATTCTCTCTGTGTGCTGACACCAATCGTTACATAAACAAATTAAAATGTACTGGGAGAAATCCTTTACCCTTTCCCACAAAACATCTCCCTCGATTTTAGCCCAGGAGAGAAACTACAAAATATTTTGTAGATGGTACAGAGATCCACAAACCATACACAGATTTGACCCACAGACACCTGACATCTGCTGGAGATGCTCAAACCAAATAGGCACCTATTTTCACATCTGGTGGGCATGTGAATCTATCCAGCCCTTCTGGAAACAGGTGTTTAAACTACACGAATCACTGTACTTAACTCCCCTCCCCTACCTCCCAGAGATAGCTCTATTATCCATCCTACCAGGATCTATCAAAAACATTAAAAAATCCATATTTCGCTATATTCTGATATGCGCCAGATTGCTGATCGCCAGACTTTAGAAGAACCCTAGGCGCCCCTCAGGAAGGGAGTTGTTTCAAGAAATAAACCAGCTAATGAGACTAGACGACCTAATGTTATCCGCCCAAGCGAAACAGGCTCTATGGTCCCAAAGATACAATACAATACAATAACATTTGTAAAGCGCTTTTCTCCCATAGGACTCAAAGCGCATAGCTGTGTCTCAGATTAATACAGGGTTTCAGGCTGGGTTGTGTTACAGAGGAGATAGTCAGATGTTCATGAATGCCAGACTGAAAAGGTAGGTTTTCAGTTTAGACTTAAATGCTTCCAGGGATGGGGCTGTCCTGATTGGGTGTGGCAGGGAGTTCCAAAGTGTAGGGGCAGCATGACAAAAGGCTCTGTCTCCAAAGGTTTTGAGGTGGACTCTGGGGGTGACCAAGGTGTTACGTCCTTTTGATCTAAGATTGTGGGGGGTGTGATGTAGTTGCAACAAGTCCTTCAGGTATCCAGGGCCCAGATTGTGCAAGGATTTGAATGTCAGTAAGCCAATCTTAAACAGAATTCTCCATTTTATCGGTAGCCAGTGGAGTGAGCTCAGGGTTGGTGTTATGTGGCAATGGCGGGGTTGGCTCGTTAACAGCCTTGCGGCGGTATTCTGTACTAATTGCAGGCGGCGTAAGTCTTTCTTATGCAGGCCTGTGTAGAGGACGTTGCAGTAGTCTAACCTTGATGTGACGAAGGCATGAACTAGGGTTGGAAGATCCTCTGAAGGAATTAGGTGTTTAATCCTTGCAATATTCCTTAGGTGAAAGAAGGAATGTTTCACAACAGCTGAGATTTGATTCCTGAAGCTTAATTTCCCATCAATCAGTACTGGGCAATTTGGATCGATTTCAGGGATACAGATAAAGCTCTTACGTTCTCCAGTTCTGCCTAGTCGTTGGGCCTCTACCCAATTGATGGAATTGTCGGGGCTAGGTGTCCCACCCACAAGATGGGTATAATTGTAGGTCCTTTTGTCCCTCAATGCTAAGTAACTCCACAGGGGCTTTCCTCCCCCCCCCCCTCCCACTCCAACCCCAATTCCTTCTACCTCCTCCCCCCCCCCTCCTCCCTTCTCCCTGTTTTTGTATATAAAACTTGGATACAGTTCTGTCATTTGATAAGTATGTTAGCGAGTTGTCACAGTGTCCATCTTATCTTACAGTCTATCTATAAGTATTTCCACTGCTGCAACTGAATGTGAATATCATTACCTTGGTGACAACCGTCTGTTATTATCTTGCTGTTTCCTTGAATAAAAATACATTTTTCACAAAAAAAAAATGTAAATATTTTTGGAGACCTCAGTGCCAGCCACAACTTGGTCATAGTAGAAACCTTTACACATAAGAACTGCCATAAAAACTCAAGGGTATCTCCAGACTATATAAAATCAAAAGATGGTCAGAACATTGGACTATAAGACCTCAAGAAAATCTGCTCATATGCTGGGCCTGGCGCTACCATTGGGGCAAGAGGGGCAATTGCCCCAGGGCCCCTGAGCACTGATGGGGCCCTGAGCGCTGATGGGCCCCCTGCACTACTGGAACCCTCTCTGATTGCCCCCCTCAACTCTACTATGCTCCCCGAGCCCCTGTATGATCAGCATTGCAACTCACCTGTCCCAGCCTCTTGCTGCATCCGTGCTCCCCGTCTTCATCCCCGCAGAATGCCTCTTCTCCATGACCCATCAATACGTAGTAACATGCACTGAGTCACTGAGAAGAGGCAGGCAGCAGGATGAAGACGGTGTACACAGACGGAGCAGCGCCCCAGGACAGGTGAGTTGCAATACTAATCATGCTGGGGCCTAAGAAGCACAGGAGTTGAGGGGGCAATAGAGAATGGGGGGACACGGCAGCATGGAGGCCCGGCAGTGCTCAGTTGCTGAATTTGGTGGGGGGCAGGGTAGGGGAGCACTGGTGTTACTTTTGCTACAGGGAGGGTGTTAGGGGCCCCCCGGGGTTGCCTTGGGACCTATCAGGGATTGAACCGCTCTGCCCATATGATGAAAGAATACGGGCTTGAGAAAACTATTTCATTTGATTTTTATGAGAGAAAGAAATAATTTTTGAATGACGCTCACTCCAACAGGGTTTAAGGCAAACAGGATGTAATATGAGTAGAGAATGGCTTGGTCACAGTCACTGGTTCTGATGGCTGCAAGTTCCTGTTTCCTGAAAGTATCATAAATAGTGTATCAATGTTTGGGAAAGGAAGGGTGATAAGGAAACAGAATGCTTTCAAAGTCATTCAGGATTGGTCAAAATTGTTGTGGCCTCCATGAGTTTATTTGCAAAAACATGCACAATGCATTTCATACTTTCAAATCCATTTTTTGTCTAAGGTGTGGCAGACTTCTGTAACTGACAAGGGTGCTATGCTGAATCTATGAGCTGAAGATACAATATTTATTTTTCTTGGATGTTTTTGGACACTTTCAACACTTCCAAATTTTTACCTTCCCTTACACTTAGAATTGACTTTGACTTACGGGTTGGGGGAAGATATGGGTAAGAGATTTGAATAACCCTTTACTGAGCGAGAATGTGCAGGGGTTTGGGGATGTAGCCAGGAGTTTGTGGGATTAAGGGGAATGAGCAAAGGCACTAGAATAAGGAGACACTGTAATAAGGAGTAGTGAAATAAACAGCCACACCTACTTTTGAAGACCATGCCTCCTGCAAAATAAATGCAGGGGTTCCTTGAGATCCAAAAAATATTTCCAGGGGTTCATCGAGATCCAAAACTTATTTGCAGGGTTCCTCTAAGGTAAAAAGCTTGAGAAAGGTGCTTTAGATTGTAAGCCTTTGGCAGGGCTCTCCCTCCTTGTGCATCCTACCTGATTGTGCATCCTGCTCACAGAACAACGTGAACTTGTATTATTGGGACTACCTCTCCAGTGCATGATCTGGCATTATGTGTCTTATTACCTGTATTGGTTTGTCTGTCACCCCTATTATCATAGTCTGTAACCTTCTTTATTTTCCAGTGCTGCGTAATACTGTATGTTGGCGCTATGTAAATCCAATAAATAATAATGCACAGAATGATGTGTGTTATTTTTATGAAATCCGTCTCTCCACACTGCTAACAAGACAATGTGAAGCACCATTGCAATATAATTGCATCGCGTCCATTGCTCCGCAACCGATGCAGCATGAAAGGACCCCTAATCTGGTGGGTTGCTGTTGCTAGAATTTGGACATTTCAAATGAATTTATTTGTATTATTTTGTGAATTTAGTGATATCAGGGTCATTCTATCAGCATTTTATTACCAAAACATACAGCTGCAGGAATATATGCTTGTAAGAACAGATACTATACATACTGCATGTTTACTTTCACACAAATTGATCTCAGAAAACTGCACTAAGTGCACATGAAAAGGGCTGATTCCCACTACAAGAGTTTTTTAAACACTAGAGATTTTAAAAATCTCTTGCTAATGCAATGGTATGGGGGATTTTTACAAAACCTCATTGCTCAAGTGTGAACACACAAATAGGATAACATTAGCAAGAGCTTTTAAAATCACAAAGTGCTTAGAACAGCTCTTGTAGTGTGAACAAGCCCTAACCATCTAGCCAGTGTGAGACTCATCTGACTTCTTTACTGCCTAACATGATGTCCTGAGAGTTCAGCTGAGGATGACATATGCTCTCTTAATAATATATATTTCATATGTTTCTTTTCATTTGTCTGCTTCTGACCGAAAATGTAGCCACTGAATATGTTCCGTGGTCATAAAGATTTACAATTTTATTTCTACCAAATGGAAAATGACAAATTCTCTGCTTTACTCCATAACAGCTGCACAAGCACGTATCACCTGACTGGTTTCATTCCTTATAAGACACTTGAGCAGCAGCTGTGAAATCTGTGCTAAATTGATGTCTTTTCTTCCCCTTTTTTATCTCTCTAGAGATGGTCAATGAGACCCCAATATATTTTTTGTGTGTATGCAAATTCAATGCAAATTGTATGCAGCTTGGAATTATTTCAAATCGGCAGAAAGTTCATTTGATTAACCAGGTTTCAAGATGCATACAATTTGTATTAAATTTGCATCCAAGCTGAAAAAAAGAGCACCTCATAGACCATCTATATTTGTCAGTAAAGAAACAGATGCTCACAGTAGAGTTACGGTAAGAAATTCCATGGTATGATAACCGTAAAAAAAAAATGACGGTATTACGGTATACAGTATTAAACAATTATTTGGCCCCAGGGATAGGTGTAGCCAGGATTGGTGCCCGCAGTATAGAGAGCCAGGGATAGGTGTAGCCAGGATTGGTGCCCGCAGTATAGAGAGCCAGGGATAGGTGTAGCCAGGATTGGTGCCCGCAGTATAGAGAGCCAGGGATAGGTGTAGCCAGGATTGGTGCCCGCAGTATAGAGAGCCAGGGATAGGTGTAGCCAGGATAGGATTAGGGGGCCGCAGCATAGGTAGCCAAGGATAGGTGTAGCCAGGATTGGTGCCCACAGTATAGAGAGCCAGGGATAGGTGTAGCCAGAATTGGTGCCCGCAGTATAGAGAGCCAGGGATAGGTGTAGCCAGGATTGGTGCCCGCAGTATAGAGAGCCAGGGATAGGTGTAGCCAGGATTGGTGCCCGCAGTATAGAGAGCCAGGGATAGGTGTAGCCAGGATAGGATTAGGGGGCCGCAGCATAGGTAGCCAAGGATAGGTGTAGCCAGGATTGGTGCCCACAGTATAGAGAGCCAGGGATAGGTGTAGCCAGAATTGGTGCCCGCAGTATAGAGAGCCAGGGATAGGTGTAGCCAGGATTGGTGCCCGCAGTATAGAGAGCCAGGGATAGGTATAGCCAGAATTAGGGGGCCGCAGCATAGGTAGCTAGGGATAGGTGTAGCCAGGATTGATGCCCGCAGTATAGAGAACCAGGGGGGATGTAGCAGCAGGGGGTACAAAACAAATACTCACTTGCCTGCACACTGTACTAGCTTCATTCTACTTCCTGTTCTTGCATCATTTCCTTGTAATAGCGCCCAGGGGGTTTCATGGAAATAGGACAAGAACAGTAAGTAGAATGAAGCTAGTACAGCGTGTAGGACGACCCGGCTGCCGGCAAGTGAGTATTTGCTTATCCTCGCCGCTGTTTGTTCGCCCGCCGCTACGTCGCTCCGCCCCCGGTAGCCCCACCCCCGAAAACTGGTAAAACGAAATTATTCCATTCATGTTCTGTCGTTTTCACTTGAGCAATGTTCACCTCCCATTCATTAGCCTATAACTTTATCACTACTTATCACAATGAACTGATCTATATCTTGTTTTTTCCGCCACCAATTAGGCTTTCTTTGGGGGTACATTTTGCTAAGAGCCACTTTACTGTAAATGCATTTTAACAGGAAGAATAAGAAAAAAACGGAAAAAAATCATTATTTCTCAGTTTTCAGCCATTATAGTTTTAAAATAAAACATGCCTCCATAATTAAAACTCATGTATTATATTTGCCCATATGTCCCGGTTATTACACCGTTAAAATTATGTCCCTATCACAATGTATGGCGACAATATTTTATTTGGAAATAAAGGTGCATTTTTTCCGTTTTGCATCTATCACTATTTACAAGTTTAAAATAAAAAAAAAATAGAAATATTTCTTCTTTACATTGATAATTAAAAATGTATTATTGTAATGTTTATTTATTTATTTTTTAATATTAAACATTTTATTTGGGTAATTTTGGGAGGGTGGGATGTAAACAATAGTTTTATAATGTGAATGTATGTTGAGTTTTATTTTTTTTTACTTTTAGTTGTAGTTTTACTTTTTGGCCACAAGATGGCGGCCATGAGTTTGTTTACATGACGTCACTCTAAGCGTAACATACGCTTTGAGAGACGCATGGGGGACGCTACAGCCAGAAAAAGTGAAGCTTCCGAGAGAAGCTGTCGCTTTTTCAGCGGGGGAGAGGAATCAGTGATCGGGCACCATAGCCCGATTCACTGATTACCTGGCTAACGAACCGCGGGCCGGGAGCGCGCGTGCATGTGCGCGATCGGCCGCAGGAGCGTGCATCGTTCCTGGACGTAGTTTCTACGTCCAGGAACTAACGTAGGTTAAGCATGGTATGATTACCATGCACAATCAAACCGCGGCATATCATCATACTGGGTATACCGCGGCAACCCTAGCTCACAGAGTCAAGTGAAGGGGCTGTTTATGCTGAAATATGGCTCTTTACTGTGTAAGCACAAGGTGTAATGTCAAAATTTAGACAAGACAAATAACATTTATATTGCGTTTTTCTCCTGGCGGACCCAAAGTTCCAGAGCTGCAGCCACTAGGGTGCACTCAGTAGGCAGTAACAATGTTAGGGAGTCTAGCCCAAGGACTCCTTACCGAATAGGTGCTGGCTTACCGAACAAGAGGAGTCAAGATTTGAACCCAGGTCTCCTGTGTTAGAGCCCTTAACCATTACACTATCCAGTCACGTTTTAGTTTACATGCATTAATTGCCCTAAATATATCTGATGCTGCTTGAAATCTCTATAGAAAGAGCTATCAGGGTAATTTCACACTGTAATGCTAGGTACACACAATGCAATTTTATGACAAATTTACTGTGAGATCCATTATCTCCAATTTTTCAATTGATTTTCAGTTCAATTCTATGAAAAAAAATTTAAAAAATTGATCATAAATCAAATCAGACATGTTGGAAATAATGGATCTGACAGTAAATCTGTCAGAAAATTGCATCGTGTGTACCTAGCATTAAGGATGCACAATGGTGCATTCCCAGCATATCTTGTGCGGATACGCTGTGACCGTTGCAGTGTCCATTGCATGTCCATCATTGTTCATGCTAGCATCTGTCGCTGCACACCGCTCAGAGCACCGCTTCTGCCGGGGATATTTAATGGTGTGGACCAATGAATATCCTCCCTAAAGGAGGAGGATTCCCATTGGTCTATTTCAATCCAATTAGGAGCCCCAAAAATTAGCATCTTACTGATGATCTGACATTCTTTGGCCAGCAGCAGTGGTGCAAGCAAGATTAGGACCCAACAGAGGTCTCACTTCAAATAATCTATAAAATATATTAAAAAAAAAGTTCAGGTGAATTATTCAATTAGTTATTAATTTCCCTAGCTGATGCCAATGTTTATCCAGTTCGCGCAGGAATGAATCGGATGGGACCAATGCCTGGTTGCACACAACTGACAAAAATTTGCATCAGTGTCAGAATGTTAGCCTCTCTTTGATAATTTCTTTTGATTAGCAGGCAGTGTTGAGGAACATAAACCACAGCAGGTTTTTTTTTTTAAAAGTGCACAAAAGCTAGCATTACAGATGTTAATGTCATGGGAAGCCAATGTTTTGAGGCCAGCAGGACAACTTATCAAGGCAGTGATGGTTCTAACAATATTATGTTGTCAGTGCTATAACTCCCTTAAAGAGACACTGAAGCGAAAAAAAATTATGATATTATGATTTGTATGTGTAGTACAGCTAAGAAATAGAAAGATCAGATACATCAGTCTAATTGTTTCCAGTACAGGAAGAGTTAAGAAACTCCAGTTGTTATCTCTATGCAAAAAAGCCATTCATTTCTACGACTTTTAAAAGTCGTGGAGAGGGCTGTCTTCTGACTTTTATTATCTCAACTGTTTACTTTTTATCTGCCAGAGAAGAGGTCATTAGTTCACAGACTGCTCTGAAAGAATCATTTTGAATACTGAGTGTTGTGTAATCTGCACATATTATAGAATGATGCAATGTTAGAAAAAAACACTATATACCTGAAAATAAAAATATGAGAATATTTTCTTTGTTGCTAATCTTCTAGTAATTATTCATAGTACACAACCAATTCATTATATCATATTTTTTTTCCGCTTCAGTGTCTCTTTAAAGAGACTCCGTAACAAAAATTACAACGTTTTTTCTACCATCCTACAAGTTCCTAAACCTGTTCTAATGTGCTCTGGCTTACTGCAGCACTTTCTACTTTCACTGTCTCTGTAATAAATCAATGTATCTTTCCCCTGTCAGACTTGTTGCCCTGTGTCTGGAAGGCTGCCAACTCTTCCGTGCTGGTCTGTTTATGCACACCCCTCCAGGCCCCTCTCTGCACACTCCAGTGTGTGTGTTATTTACATAAGCCAGCAGGTCTCTGCTATCTTATCAGTGATAGAAGAGAGCTGGATAAAAATCCTCCTCTGTTAGGCTGTGAAAGGAGCTGGGCTGACACATACTGAGGAATTAGACAGGAAGAAAGGATCAGCCTCACAGCCTGTTACTAGTATTCAGTGCAGGAGAGCTGAAGGGGACAGAAGGTAAAAACACACAAGTGATCTCTTGAGATACAAAAGGAAGGCTGTATACAGCCTGCTTGTGTATGGATGTATTTTCTATGTGTGGACATGCTGTACATCAACCTACTTCCTGTTTTGGTGGCCATTTTGTTTATTTACAAACAAACTTTTTAAAACTGTTTTTGACTACTTTTAATGAGGCGGGGAGCGGCGAAATTGTGACAGAGGGGAATAGGAGATGTCCCCTAACGCACTGGTATGTTTACTGTTGTGCGATTTTAACAATACAGATTCTCTTTAATAAAGTGGTCCTGGAGGCACCAACATCTTTCCTTCCTAGAGCATCAGTGTATGCATCTCAAGTACTGGCTTTTGTGAACTTTTGCTCTACTAATTGGCTAATGCAGCTGATGAGGTGAGGCTTTAAATTTGTTGTTCCTCGTTCACAAACAGCATTGATGAAGAGGTATAAGGTGGTTGGGTTAATGGTAAAATGGTGTTGTACTGGTGTATTGGATGTTAACAGCTGGCTGTAGCTTCTTCTCTTGTGGTACTGGAAGGCAGTGGAATACGTTCCTCCTTGGTGTCCTTGCTATGACTTGGACTGGGAAAACCTTTCTTGTTATGTTCATCAAGTTCCTTGTTGACCAAAAGTTGGCATTAGCTGTGGTAGTTGAGAATGATTGGTAATGGCAAAATAGTGGAAGTTTTGTGACTGGCTGATGCTTGATGAGAGGAGCGGGAACAGTAAATTCGGGCGCCTGAGGCTAGTGGACAAATCGGGCGCCGCCATTCACTCCTATAATAAATATCGTTTAATGGGCGCCCGATAGGAAAAAAGGGCGCCGGAGAAAAATAACGTTTTAAAAGCGGCGCCCGGAGACTTAATGTTTTATTACTGTTTCTCATGATTACACATTATTAAATGATTTATACATTTTTTAATTTTATTTTTAAACGAAAAACAGTACAATATTTTTTTTAAAACATTATTTTTAAACGAAAAACAGTATTTTTTTTTTTTTTTTTTACATTATTTTTAAACGAAAAAACTAACAGGGGGGTCTTAGGTTTAGGCACCAACAGGGGGGTCTTAGGTTTAGGCACCAACAGGGGGTTCTTAGGTTTAGGCACCAACAGGGGGTCTTAGGTTTAGGCACCAAAAGGGGGGTCTTAGGTTTAGGCACCAACAGGGGGGTCTTAGGTTTAGGCACCAACAGGGGGTCTTAGGTTTAGGCACCAACAGGGGGGTCTTAGGTTTAGGCACCAACAGGGGGGTCTTAGGTTTAGGCACTAACTGGGGGGTCTTAGGTTTAGGCACCAACAGGGGGGTCTTAGGTTTAGGCACTAACAGGGGGGTCTAGGGGTTAGGGGTAGGTACAGGGAGGGTTACTTAGGCACCAACAGGGGGGGTCTTAGGTTTAGGCATCAACAGGGGGGTCTAGGGGTTAGGGGTAGGTACAGGGAGGGTTACTTAGTAATTTTTTTTTTTAAACGTTATTATACGTTTCACTATTTAAACGCAAGATTAACGTTTTTACAATTGCCGATTTAATGCACATTATTTAATGATTTATAACTTTATAAAACATTAATTTTAAACGAAATACAGTACAATACATTTTTAAACGTTATCAATACTTATCGTTAAAAACCCGGCGCCCTTTTTTCCCAGCGCCCCTTTTTAACGTACGCGAGAGGAGCTGCTTAAAGGGAACCTTAACTGAACGGGGGGTAAAGAGTTTCACTTACCTGGGGCTAGTACCAGCCCCCTGCAGCAGTCCTGTGCCCTCGGAGCCGCATTGGAATCCTCCCGTCCCCTGCAGTCACTTAGTTTAGTTTTTTGACGACTCACCAGTCGGCCGGCCGCCATGCGTATTATTGGACGCATTGCCTACTGCAATTAGCGATGTTGCGGACCGCAACACGTACAAAAAAAATACACGTCGCATTCCGCATGTGTAGATATGTGGCAACGCATATTTTTGTATGCGTTGCGGTCCACAACAGCGCTAATTGCAGTAGGGAATGCGTCCAATAATACGCATGGCGGCCGGCCGACTGGTGAGTCGTCAAAAACGAAACTAAGTGACAGCGGGGACCGGAGGATTCCAGAGCGGCTCTGAGGGCACAGGACTGCTGCAGGGGGCTGGTAATAGCCCCAGGTAATTGAAACTCTTTACCCCCCGTTCAGTTAAGGTTCAGACTGAACTGCAATGTTAACATTTAGTATGTTGGGGCTTGTTTCATAGGCACACGCAAGATCATCTGAGTGTGGCCATGTGGGCATGCCTGCTGCTGCTGGTACTGCTGGTCCAGCTGCTGCAACTGATGCTGATGTTACAGCTCTCATCTTGCTGCTGCAACTGCTGGTTCACGATTCTTTCTTGACCTGTCAACATTCTCAGTAGGGTAACAATGCTCCTGCCATGTAATCAGTGGTTTTCTTCTTTAAAGATAATTTGGGGGCTGTGCACTTTTTTTGTGGGACACCTGGTCTCTCCTGAGCGTTGGGGCGGTAACTGGACTGTGGAGTTCAGTTAAAGCGGAATATAACCCAGCATTTCTACTTTGCTCTAATAGATTATTTACAGCATATTATATACAACTAGCATTTTTTTTTACTAGAACAGCATTCAAAGGGTTAACACAGGCCTTAAAAGCTTTCTTGCCAGCAGAGCTGGACGCATCCGAACTTGCAGATGTTATCTTGTGTTTAATTGTATGAAGTGAGGAATGTAAACAAAGCTTTCTCTGACAGTGCCGGATCTCCTAAAGACAGTGAGACAATCAGAAAGCATTTATGCTTAAGTTAGACGATGAATAAAGCAGTTATGAATAAAATGCAAAGTCAGCTCAGAAAAGTGTACTTTGGGAACATATAATTTCTAAATGAATAACAATACTTATGCACAAAAGCAAATATGCTAACCGTATGGCATATAAAAAGTAGGAAAACATTTTTATACCGCTTTAAGTAGGGATTTTAGCTGGTGAGAACACTGTCTGGGGCTGCTGTAGGGGCTGAAGAAGCCCTCCGCAAAAGTCTGCTTTTTTTCCTATTCTTGAATTGACTCTGGTTGTGTCTTTGTCTCCGGATATCCTCAACCGTGCAGACTATGAAATACTGTAAACACTCTATTCATATGAACATTTGAACTTTAATAAACTGATAGATTTTTTGTAATACACTTTATTAATTTTCTCAAAAGTAAATGTCATTGTCATGAAAAGATAAATTAACAAATAACGAATCATTGTTGTCTTTTGTCAATACCAGTGCGTAAACTGAAGTATAAGAAAGTAAACACAAAGTTTTTGAAAACATACAATAAGCATTCTTAACGGTATCAACATTAGTGAGTTAGCTGCCTCCCCGTTGTCTTTATAACTTTTGAGCTCCAAGGTGGGACCTCGAAAGTCCAGGATTCTAGTGTTGCAACACAGTGTGCGTTTTAAAGCAACTCCCCCACTCTATTGCTCTTCCTTCTTTGCCAGCAACTCTGTTATGAAGTTATTCCATTCACTGCACCACTTTGTTTTGTACTTGTCCACTGTGAGCAGAAACAAACAAATGTTTCTACAAGCACATCTTGAAAAAAAATTCAAGATGTATGTGTTTTTATTTCATTTTAATTTTTTGTGGCAATGTCTAAGGGGAACTGATGTAGCGCTATACTTGTTCCAAACGAGGTGGGGAAACAAGCAGATTCCACCACAGGGCCCCCTCCACCAGTGTCTAGCTTTAGGGCCCGTTTCCACTATAGCGTTACGAAATCGCCGGCGAATCACCGCAGGCAAATCGCATGCGGGTGCGATTCCGCATGCGTTTTTTGCCGCGATTTCGCATGCGATTTCGCATAGGTAAGGCTGTATGCGATTTTAACCATGTCACTGCCTGTGTGAATTAACATGGGTACCTATGCGAAATCGCATGCGAAATCGCGGCAAAAAACGCATGGGGAAAACGCATGCGATTTCCCTATTAAATACATTGCGTGCGATTCGCCTGCATTCCACACGCAGGCGAATTCTGAGGCCCCTACCCTGCAGATTTTTTCTGCACAGAAAAACGTGCGGGGAAACGCACAAGTGGCCATCCACTTGTACTGACTGTGCGAATCCGCATGCGTTGCCCGCATGCGGATTCGCGATAGTGGAAACGGGCCCTTACACATGTGGAGGTTATAAGTGCCACCTCCCATCTCCCTAAGCATGAGGTAGGGAGGTGGGGCTCAGCCCCTTCTATTTGACATGCTCTGTGAGGGGAGGGGGGAGGCATTTTATGCACCGCCCCTTATGGAACCCCACCTCCATGTTATGGACCATGCAGGCTGATTTTTGTGCAAACAGCAAAGTTGGCTCAGCTGTTCTGACAATACAAACCTGCATCTGGACATTGGGTTAACAGAGGCTGGGGGGGGGGGGGGCATACCATGAGAGAATGTGCAGCTTTCACTGTTTGTGATTGAACCTACAGTATAATTCTTTAGTTGTATAACAACAAAACATCATAGTTTTTTTTACATGATATGTGTGGTATAATTCTATGTCAGATAAACAGCTGCTGGAGAACCACAAGTTGTATAAAATGGCTGTGGTCACCCCCAAGATTCAAAATGTAAACTATGTAGAACATTTAAGCAAAACTGGAAAGCACAAACCTCCAGTATCTAGTGATTGACAGCTCTAGCAATCTGAATGTTGCTCTTAATAAACGTAATTTTCAATCACCTGCTTTTTTCACTGCATGGACAGTTTTTATGTTTTCAGTGTCAGACTGAATTCCATCTTTGCTTCTAACTGCTCTCAAAATTGAAAAGTGGGTTTTCATTTATGTTTATAGGTAGCCTTGTTATACAGAGACCTGGTACATTAGTCATCTTTTCTAGGCTAAAGTATTTTGGTTGTTATGCCTTAGATGTAAAGGAAGCAACAGCAACACAGTAGACTTTTTACAAAGGAAGCTCAATACTGCCACCCCTGTATGCTAGTACTGCACTGCTTAGAAAATCTAAAGAGAGAGAGATGTCATTGCCTGCCTTACTCTGTCTGGGAATGCCAGCTTCTTTGCTGTCCCTTTGGCTTCAATACTTGTATAACAAACAGAAAAGAATTATTCAGCAAGTGCCAGATTATGGTGTAGCTAAAGGAAAATAAGCCAGACTTATCTTTTGTATTCTACAAGTTGTTTCATCACACTTCGATTACAATGTCTCCTAGGACCGAGAACACTAAAGCAAAAAGGTCAAGCTGAAACTGGCTTATTTTCCTCTGAATAATTATTAGTATTACAGTCAAGGGAGTAGTAATTACTTCCTTCTTATTTCTCTTATGACAGAAATGCTTTAAAGCACTACCACAGTCACCACTCTACTGTATCTAAGATGCACTGCTAAAAAAATATATATTATTGCAATAATGATTTTTGCTTTGAGGCTAAAAACCTATTTTATTTTTTTCATGCACTGTGGTCACATGATTATGCATATAATAAGTTGACAACTTGCATGCTGGGAGAGAAATCCAATATTAGCAGATGGTGAAGTTTTGTTTGGTAGCAGAAATCTGTATGGTTGTATACTTGCACCAACTCAGCTGCCACACTAGTCTGTAAATGCTTGGCAAGTGCCAGGCAAATGCAGCGGAAATGTGAACAAATGTGCATAGAATACTTAAGCAGTTAGTGGCAGTGGTTAACGGGTGGCAAAGAGAAAAAATAATGATTCTGAATAAGCCCTAACTTGGATCAAGTATGTCCAGGATCATAAATGTGAGGGCAGATCTGGAATTTGAGCAGAAATCACATAATTTTCAAGTTTGATCCATGTATCATGTTATTTAGTAACTAGCTGAGTGGTGTTTGCACTCTAGCATTGCAGGGCTATTATTTAATTACAACCAGAGGATCACCCAGGGGCGTCGCTAGCCCTATTTTGGGGGGGCACGTGCCCCCAATCTGTCCTGGGGTGCCACGGATCTCCGCCCGGCCGCCCCCTCTGTCAGCGGCTCCCTCCAGCCGCCGCCGCGTCACTCAGACTTTGATCAGGCGGCGACCAATCGTGTGGGCGCTAGGACCCAGCGCCCGCACTGATATGCGGAAGTGACATCACTTCCGCATATAGAGCGGGTGCTTCCGGCGCCCGCTCGTACTACTGGTCGGGTCGCCGCTGATCCTGAGGTCTGCTGTCTGCGAGGTAAGGGGGGGAGCGGCGGCGGCGGGGGCTCCCTGTCACTCACTCACTACCTAATGGGCTCCCTGTCACTCACTCACTACCTAAAGGGGCTCCCTGGCACTCACTCACTACCTAGAGGGGCTCCCTGGCACTCATTCACTACCTAAAGGGGCTCCCTGGCACTCACTCACTACCTAAAGGGGCTCCCTGGCACTCACTCACTACCCAAAGGGGCTCCCTGTCACTCACTCACTGCCTAAAGGGGCTCCCTGGCACTCACTCACTGCCTAAAGGGGCTCCCTGTCACTCACTCACTGCCTAAAGGGGCTCCCTGGCACTCACTCACTGCCTAAAGGGGCTCCCTGGCACTCACTCACTGCCTAAAGGGGCTCCCTGGCACTCACTCACTACCTAAAGGGGCTCCCTGTCACTCACTCACTGCCTAAATGGGCTCCCTGTCACTCACTCACTGCCTAAAGGGACTCCCTGGCACTCACTCACTGCCTAAAGGGGCTCCCTGTCACTCACTCACTTCCTAAAGGGGCTCCCTGGCACTCACTCCTTGCCTAAAGGGCCTCCCTGTCACTCACTCACTACCTAATAGGCTCCCTGTCACCCACTCACTCCCTAATGGGGCTCCCTGGCACTCACTCACTACCTAAAGGGGCTCCCTGTCACTCACTCACTGCCTAAAGAATCAGAATCAGAATTTATTTCGCCAAGTACAACGGTGGGTTGTACTCGGAATTGGTTTTGGCGCATACAGGGTCGTTGATGAAAAGCAAGAAAGAGCACGGTTAAGCATGGTACATACGTAGATATGTGACAGGCATACATAGGACAACATTGCAGCTTGTGCGTACAATTTAGCAGAGCGACGTATACAGTTAAGCATGGTACATACATATAAGCAATAAAAGCAAAAACAGAGAGCATTTCACCATACACATACAGTTAACGTAATATAAACATAGCAAAAAACATACACTGATAGCAGGAACAGAAAAGAGTGGGACTGGAGTAGCAGCCTGAGAGCTGATATGAGCGCTGCCATTTTCGGCACTGGACGCTACACAGCGACACGCTCCCAACAAGACAGGTGCTACCAATTGTCCACGAAAGTAGAGAGAAAGCTGAGGGGGATCATGATGGAGGCGGACAGCAGAGTTCACTTGAGCCAGATTGCTTGAGGAGAAGCGCTCCTAATTTCAACGTCTGCACGGCTGGGTAATGAGGGTGCAGACGCAGTGGGGGGCCCTTTGGTGCCAGTGGGCACCTATGCTGGGCAGCAGTGATGGACGTGGGGCCTGGGGCCACCCGGACTGGGCAGCAGTGGTGGGCATGGGGCCTCGGCTGGGCAGCTGTAAGGATCCGCTCCTCTCGGCCGCAGTATGGTCTGAGGCGACGACTGAGGTAGTCAGCTGACACTTAGAAGGGGTTTTATTTAAATATGAAATAATAATAATTTCTGACCCTGCCTGGGATTGAACCCTGGTCTCCCACGTCGGAGGTGGTGAGTTTGACCACTGTGCTATGACTAATACTGTCAGAAAGGTTTGCTGGTCAGTATTGGGTGGGTCAGTTGGCTTGTTGTGGTCATCTGTTTCAGCTGACCTCACTGTCAGCTGATTAATGCCTGTGTGTGATTGGCTGTTGGGTGCATGTGGCCGGCCACTGATTGGTTGCATGTAGAATATAAGCCTGCTGAGTGCTTCCTGTCATTGCCCGTGATAGCGTTAGCTTTTGCTAGTTGCCTGGGTGCTGTTATACTTCTGTGTCATTGGATTCCTGGATTTTGACCTTTGCCTGTACCTCGACCACTCTTGCCTGCCGCCTGCCTAGACTCGGATTGTTACTGGACTCTGTTATTGCCTGCCACCTGCCTAGACTCGGATTGTTACTGGACTCTGTTATTGCCTGCCGCCTGCCCTGACTCGGATTGTTATTAGACTCTGCTTATTGCCTACTGCTCTGTACCTTGCATATCTGATCTCACGTGTATGACCCTGGACTGTTCTGGACTCGATATATTCTGTGTGTCTTGTTTGGCCTGGAGGTTTATCTGCTCACCCTGCATTCAGCTCCAATACTTTGCACACTTAAGGCCTGGGTGTAACCGAAGTCAGGTAGGTGTTACTTCCTCACCTCCTGTTCAAGCGGGGACGCGCCACATAGGGTGAAGCGTGTGGTGATAGATTGGGGCATTGGAGCTGATTTGTGAGCAGGTACTCTGAAGGGCCTTACAGCAGCATTGGTGGACATAGGGCCGGGGGCACCCTGGCTGGGCAGCAGTGGTGGACAGGCCAGGGGCAGCATACCTCCTCTGTGGCTGCGATGGGGCAGCAACAGGCCCTCCATTTGCGCGGTGGCAGCGTGGTCGTTTCCATGGTGACCAGGGAAGCCGCTGCAATCAGGCCTCCTCTGCACGTGGAGTGTGTCCCACGTGCCCTTGCTGGCATCCTGGTCACGGCTGCTGGTCTGGCGTTCGTCCCTGTCCCTGTGTAGCTGCTTGTGCCGGTGCACGTCTGCCAAAGGAGGCCGGCAACCCCATGTGCAGTGGAGGGATGATACAAGCCGGAGCGGGCTGCTTCCACAGAGCTGGAGAACAAAAGGCAGAGGGGACAGCTGGTGGGTGGATGAGCAGGCAGCTGGAGCTGTAGCCCTGGCCGGGATGTGCAGGGGCCAGGGGAGAGAGGCCGAGGGGACAATCTGGTGGACCATCCACATCGGCAGTGAGCGGGCGCCAGCATCTCACTGCTCTTTAGACTCCCCAAGTGCAGCAGCGCGCGGTCCTATTTGCTACCCGGGAACAGCGGCATCCCTAGGCTCCTCTAAACTCCCCGGTGATGACCCCTGATCTTCCCCGCAGCAGCGATGTCGAGCAGGAGTGCTAGGCAGCAGGGACCGGATTCCTCCAGAGCAGCTGGGCCCGACGTCACATCCCCAAGCTGCAAGATGTCACCAGGCAGCAGCGGAGAACAGGGCAGCGGTGGAGGCGAAAAGTCGGAACGGCTGGTGCCGGCAGAAACGATGGCAGACCTGGAACCATGTGGACCATCAGCCGACCACGTGGTGAGCCTCCTATTCCGGAGAGCACGCGGGTCCCCATACGCCGATGTCCCGATCAGCTGGAGCCGATGGCTGGTGAAGAGAAGACGAGCATGCCTGTGGTCCCCACATCTCACCCTGGTGGCAGATGGGCTCAGAAGTGAGCAAAGTGAGAGTTACCTAGAAAAGAAGGGAAAAAGCCGGAGCCCTGTGGCCGTGGCGTCCGAATCCAGCACCATCTTACATTACCTAAAGGGCCTCCCTGTCACTCACTCACTGCCTAAAGGGCCTCCCTGTCACTCACTCACTGCCTAAAGGGCCTCCCTGTCACTCACTCACTGCCTAAAGGGCCTCCCTGTCACTCACTCACTGCCTAAAGGGGCTCCCTGGCACTCACTCACTGCCTAATGGGCTCCCTGTCACTCACTCACTGCCTAATGGGGCTCCCTGTCACTCACTCAATACCTAAAGGGGCTCCCTGTCACTCACTCACTGCCTAAAGGGCCTCCCTGTCACTCACTCACTGCCTAAAGGGCCTCCCTGTCACTCACTCACTGCCTAAAGGGGCTCCCTGTCACTCACTCATTGCCTAAAGGGGCTCCCTGGCACTCACTCACTACCTTCCATAATTTCACTATTTTCCATAATTTCACTATTTTCCATAATGTTCATGTATGAGTTAAAACGTTTGTACAGTATTTAGTTTAAATTGCTGTTGCCACTTTGATATAGATAAGTGACTTTTGGGTTGCAGTTTGGGCACTCGGCCTCCAAAAGGTTCGCCACCACTGTCATAATCTAATGTCCCACCATTGCTAGGTTCATGTAAATTTGTCTCCACCCGTTACCACACCTATATTCTGGTCCATGGCCCACCCATTTTTCGGTGCGGCGCAATAAGCACGCCGCACAACGTGATCCTCATATTTTTGGCACGCTAGCTGCAGTGTGCTGAATTCTGCTGCCTACAGTATGTACAGTATACGCTGTTCTCTAGTGCCTGCACTGTGTGCTGATTTACCTCCAGTGTGTACAGTGTAAGGTGTTACTCTGTGCCTTTACTGATTGTAAACCAGCTATATTGTATGCTGATCCCTGCTACTTTCAGTATGTACAGTATTAGCTGTAAAGCCTGGTACACACATACAATTTTGATTAGCCAGTTTTAGCTCTGTTCATAAAATTCATTGTCTGTTGGCCCACTTACTGCACGGGGGTGGTAAAATTGGGGGTCAGTGATTGACCAATCAAAATTGTATGTGCGTATACATCTTTGATCTATGCCTATACTGATTGTAAATTATCTAAATAAAGGACAGGGGGCTCCATCCAATATTTCGATGGGCAGGCCCGTTATCTGTAGCTTACTAAGTTCATGTACATTTGGCCCCACCTGTAGCCACGCCCACTCATCTCATGGCCACGCCCATTTTTTGCCGCTGCGCGCACCGCATATACCTCCCGACCTTGTGCCCACAGGTGCCCCCGATCTCCAAGGACCCTAGAAACGCCCCTGGGATCACCTGCATCGATTTGGTACTAATTTCTTCCAGTTTCCTTCCACAATCTAAAAATATAATGGTAGGTTAATTCCCCCTACAATTGTCTTTTAGGAAGTGCTAGGGCATTCGATTTTGAGGGACGGTGTGATGTGACTTGTTAAGTGTACTCAGTTAAGGTCTGCAATGTCATTGTAGTAATTTTTTGCTTTGAGGCTAAAAAAACCTTTCTTTTATTTTTTTTTTCCCTGGGCTGTGGTCACGTGATTACACCTGCCTCAGGATGCCAGATAGATGCTGGGAGAGCAAGACAATGTTAGCTGATGGTAAAGGTCTCTCCGACTCCCAGCAAACATCAGAATCTTCCTGTATGTCTATCCATGTGTCCACAACCCAGGAACGAATGAAATAAAGGCGTTTTAATTTCAAAATAAAACAAAATACAAATGTAATATACTTTTTTCTGCAAGGGGTACAGTTATTTTAGACATAATAGGCCTAAAGCACTAATCATTAGAATCGCTTAAAGCAATTCTGGCAGTGATTGTATTCTACCCAGTCCACAGTGCTGATCCATGACTATGCACATCAAAATCCATGATCAGCTTGATTGGCCACAAACCGACATGCTTGCAGACAGGTTACTTTCAGTTCTACTTCAAGCAATCCTTATATAGTCGACTATAAGTCTAGACATTTAGCTCTCGCTCACTTAATAAAAGTATAGGGGTCGACTTATACATGAGTTGCACCTACATTTCTGACTCATGACGGAGGAGGTGGGGGGGGGGGGCACACCTCTCTCTCAATCTTTGCAGAGCAAGCCACAGCAGCCAGCATGCTTTATAACCCCCCTTCCACCATTACCATATGCTTGTAAAAGCACTACTTTGTATAGCTCAGTTTTGATAGGAGAAATTTGATAGGATAAATTTTTAGAGGCATCCATTATGAGTAATGTGTGTACTGTTACTGACATTCCCATTTGCACTTATTGACCCAGTGGTAAGGGACACTTTCTTGATAAAGGAAATGCCAAGAAAACACAGATATGAAAGTCCTGGCCATAACAATTAAAAAGGAAATTGCAGGGGTAAAAATACTGGACTGCAGTGCTTACTAAGGAGGGGAAGTGAATAATTGGTTTACTTGGGGACATGGAGGAGTTATGGGCTGTGCTTAAGGGCCAGAAGGGGCGAAGGGCTGCAATACTTTATGCACAGCAGTCATGATCCCCTTCTGTTCTCCAAGTGCAGCCATTTACTTTGCTGGGTAGACTTATACCTGAGTCATTAAAAAATCCAGCTTAAAGTGAACCTTAAGCCAGAAAAAAAATGTGTTTTACTCACCTGGGGCTTCTACCAGCCCCCTGCAGCAGTCCTGTGCCCTCGCAGCCACTCACTAATCCTCTGGTCCCCCGCTGCCAGCTAGTTTCGTTTTTGCCGACAGGCCCTTCAGGACTGGCCACGCGTAGCTTTTTCCACATTCTCGACTGTAATTAGCGCTATTGCGAGCCGCAACGCATACAAAAATACGCCTTGCCGCATATCTATGCGTGCGTAATGCGGCAACGCGTATTTTTGTATGCATTGCGGCCCGCAATAGCGCTAATTACACTCGGGAATGCAGAAAAAGCTACGCGTGGCCAGTCCTGAGGGGCCTGTCGGCAAAAACAAAACTAGCTGGCAGCGGGGGACCAGAGGATTAGTGAGTGGCTGCGAGGGCACAGGACTGCTGCAGGGGGCTGGTAGAAGCCCCAGGTGAGTAAAACTCATTTTTTTTTCTGGCTTAAGTGTCTCTTTAAGAGGGTCACCTTTTTGGGTCGACTTATAAACAAGGTCGACGTAAATTCAAGTAAATACGATAGCTAATAAGCTTAATAACAGACTTACAGAAATTAAAAGAAGTAAATAGTTTTTGTTTTTTTAACCTCCCTTTCGTTTTGATGCACATGGTTATTTACACCTATTTTTTTAAAATCATGTAGCTAGCCTAGCGCTAGCTACATGATACCCCCCTCCCTTCCGATTCCCACCCACCCTTCCGATCGCCGCCGGCACCTATGCCCGTCAGGAAATCCCATTCTGAATGGGATTTCCTTCAGGGCTTTCCCTGTCGCCATGGTGACAAACGGAATGACGTCATCGACATCGGGACATCATAGGGAGTCCCGATCCACCCACTGATTGGCCAGGCTGTGCACGGGGTCTGCGGGGGGGGAGGCCCTCTTTCGCGTCGGGTAGCGGCGAGCGGCGACGATCGCAGCAAACACCCAGCTAGCAAATTGCTAGCTGCGTGTTTGAAAAAAAAATTATTCAAATCGGCCCAGCAGGGCCTGAGCGTTGACCTCCGGTGTCTCTGGACGAGCTCAGCTCGTCCAGAACGCTAGGGAGGTTTTTATAAACAAAATCCTTTTTTCGGCTTTCTAGTAACTTTTGTAAAAACCACACTTCTATCTTAAAAAAACAAAACAAAACCAAATTGTTTTATTTGCTTTTCAGAGAAAAAGGAAGCAAAGTTCCCAGGAGCAGGATGACGCCATCAGCGTGTGCAGCCTCGACAGGAATGAAGTGAGTAGAGTATTATTACATGTGATCTGAAAGTAAAGCAACAGAAGGTATCAGTGCAATCAAGTATTGCTCACATCCACAGGAACTAGGGCCATAACTACCTGAGAATGTCTAAATTTGGGTACACACCATGCAATTTTCCAATTTGAATGAGTGATCAGATCAATATTTAGATCTGACATCAAACTGGGTACAGAAGATAGATACAAAAGATACACACGCATGCATTTTTTTTTCAATTTTCCCTTCCTTTCAATTCCCACCAGAAAATGAATTGAAAGGACAGGAGATATACACAGAACAATAGCCAGTCTTTTGATTAATATTTTTCAGCATGTCCAATCTACCTCCAATCGAAAAAGGGATTGATTTTGAGCTTGGGATCGGTTGCTGGCAATCAGTAGGCTCTACATCTTTTTGTCCAATCTGTACATTTTCTCAATGTTAAATAGTATCTGAAGTGAAATTAGCAGGGTGGGTAAAGGCCTGAGTATACTTTTGCATTGATTAGATGATTTTAACAATGTGTATCAGTGTACAATACTTAAGGACATTAGGCAGTGCATAGACTGCGCTGCTTGATGGACACACTTATGCACTGCACAGCAATGCATTTATTATGCACTGCTGCATGCATTTCTGTGTGTAACAGAGCACTGTCCCATCCAGTCTAGTTGAATGGGGTCAGCACTGCTATGGAGAGCAACATGGGTACACCGTGCATGTATGTAAAACGCATGGCCACCTGCGTTGCCGACCAATGGAAAAGGATGCTCATGCCCTAAGACAACTCAAAATTGAATGATAGGCATCCTTTCCAAATACCTATATAGTAGCAGCTTTTTGGGGGGGAAAGAAATTTTGTTTCATAATAATTACTTACTACAAGCAGCCACAAAATCGCTGCCTGGAATTGCTACAAGCTCTTTTATCTTGTATAACACAGTTCAACAAAAGGCTGTAGCTTACCTTCCTTTTACCTTTACCACAGGATCTTTATGCTAGCAGGTGCATAGAGAGAGTGACCAAGATTGCCTCTTCTCCATCTTGCCTGCTCACTACATCTCCCAACTTATGCCTTCAACTAAGATACCGTTCAGTCACAACTAAAACTTCCAGGCATAGGAACAACTTTTTCCCTCAGGCAGTAGCTATGCTTAACCTATTATCTCAAACTCGACTCATAAAATGTCCAGTTGGAGCACCGATGATACTACGAGGACATACTGGTGCATCCTCTTAATCTAAGATACCGTTCAGTCACAACTAAAACTTCCAGGCATAGGAACAACTTTTTCCCTCAGGCAGTAGCTATGCTTAACCTATTATCTCAAACTCGACTCATAAAATGTCCAGTTGGAGCACCGATGATACTACGAGGACATACTGGTGCATCCTCTTAATCAGTGGCAGGTGCACGCGCACTCCCGCCGTTAATAAATTACAGGGCAGCGAATAGAAAATGGTAACACGTGTTCCCTGAGCTAGTCAAAGTGCCAGGGACCGAATGAACATGACTCAAATCACGAGCAATGTTCATTCATAAAAGTGAAAGTAAAAAATGTACTAAAAAATGATGAAACACTTATTGGTATCTTCCAGGATAGTGTATAACACTATCTTGTGGCCAAAAAGTAAACTTAAAGATAAAAATAAATAAAAAAATAATTGTAATAGTTATTACCCCCCTTCTCCATAGTTACCAAACAGGAACATTTAGAAATGCAGAAAAAAGTGACAGTTAAAAAAAAACATAAATAATTACCTTAGGGATTAAGCTTTTTTGATATGTATGTCATGAGGGTATATTACCATTATTTTAGCAAATAAGGGATTGTAATTATTAATGGGGTACAAAAAACACAAAACAGAAAAACATAAACCTTTATTTCCTAATAATATGTTGTTGCCCAATAAATTGAACTAGGAATATAATTTAAATGTTGTGATAGCCAGGACAAATGTGCAAATGTGGATTTTATCTACAGTAGCATTATTTACTTTAAGACTATAAGGGAGGGAATTTGAGAAATTGTGTATTTTTCCATGTTCTCCTTGTATTTCTGTATAAAATGCATAGAAAAAGAAAATAATTACTGAAACCAAGTACTGCCTGCAAAAAAAGCCTAATTTGTGTAACACTTCCCCCCCCCCCCCCCCCCCCTCCCAAGATATAAATCATGTAGGTGTGATTAACAGCGATGAACCTATAGCCAAATGAATGGGTGGAATGCTGATGGCGTTTTGGCAGTAAGGGTAAAGTAGCCTGTGAGGTTAAAGGGAACCTGAGGTGAGAGGGATATGAAGGCTGCCATATTTATTTCCTTTTGAACAATACCAGTTGCCTGGCAGAGCTCCTGATTCCGTGTCTCTAATACTTTTACCCACAGATCCTGAACAAGCATGCAGATCAGGTACTCTGACTCAGCTGACTCAGGTTTTACTGGATTAGCCATATGCTTGTTTGAGAATTTTGACTCTGACACTGCTTACGCCAGAAGATCAACAGGGCTGCCAGGCAACTGGCATTCGTTTTGTACAGCAGGAGACATTGGCAGCGCTTCCAAACAGAGGCTGCACCCGAATTGACTACCTGCAATAGATGTGCAGAGCTCCACAATTGTGGACTAAAATACACAACATGCATTCAAAACAGGTACAGCAAAGGAGGACATTAGCTTCAGTATAAATAATATGTGCACAAATGATTCCCTACTAGACTTCCCCGCGGCGGTGATGTGTCCTCTTGGGGAAGACCTACCGCTAGTCTAACGATAAAAACATGATTTTTTCCTAGTGCTGCTAGCCATAAAATGGTATACACATTTCTCTCAAACAGACATCAAACAAATGACAGCGCTCATAGGCTGCAACTGAATTGTAGACCAACAGAGGCATGCAGAGCCCCACAGGGCTAAATACATGCCTTGAATACAAATCAGATGCAAATCATGTACTAGTCCTAATCTATAATTTGCATGCAAATTGATGCACATGGATTCGGGTGCAGCCTCTGTTTGGAAGTGCTGCCAATGTCTCCTGCTGTACAAAACTCATGTAAGTATACTTATGGCTAGCTGCATCCATGTGCATCAATTTGTATTCAAATTATAGATTAGGACTAGTACATGATTTGCATCTGATTTGCATTCAAGGCATGTATTTAGCCCTGTGGGGCTCTGCATGCCTCTGTTGGTCTACAATTCAGTTGCAGCCTATGAGCGCTGTCATTTGTTTGATGTCTGTTTGAGGCAACTGGCATTGTTTACAAGGACATAAATATGTCAGCCTCCACATCCTTCTCACCTCGGGTTCCCTTTAAGTGGTTAATGCAGAACCATGTTAGAGCTGATAGGATTTGAAAGCATTACAGCATAGAATTGAAAATGAACATTTCTCACCCTGTGTACTACCACTATACCTTACATACTGTCCTTGACATGTAATATCTATGCTGTCGGTTTTTAATATTGTTTAGTTTGTGTCCGTTAAGCAACTGCCAAGTCAAATCACTTGTAAATGCAAACTTATTTGGCCAAATAATATTGATTCTGTTGGATTCCGATTCTGATAATGGACCAAATATGTTGTTTATTGCAAATCTGTTGATGGAGGTTTCATGATAAAATGAAATGCTTGCCTAAATTCCTGTGAGGTTCTATAGGCCACTGTGGTTTCCCCATTGCTTTTTTTGTTCTAACAGGAAATGACAGAAAAAACAGGGAATATAGAGACCAATAGAAATATGACCTCTCACATTTACATCATTTGTCAAAAATGAATAAGAACTGATTAGCTAGTGTTCTATGATAATACAGTAATAGCCACTAGGTGATCACGAGTGCGTACCCTCTGTGTATAAAAAAATGCTATATTCCTACTCAAGATGAAAGTTAGAGCGATATTGCGGGGGGGTTGCGGGTAGGTTCAGTATACCTGGTCCAGTTTCTGTTTGCTGGTTGCTAGAAGGATAGTGGGACTCAATGACGTATGATGCACTCCCCTCTGCTGGAGGCTGTGCCTGCTATATATTACATTACTTGGCTTGGACTTGGTTGACTCGTGTTCAGTAAAGTGAGACTGAAGCAAAAAAAATAAAAGTTATGATATAATGAATTGTATGTGTAGTACGGACAATTAATAGTATATCAGTAGCAAAGAAAACAGTCTCATATTTTATTTTCAGGTATATAGCTTTTTTTATAGCATTGCATAATTCTGTCATATTGGCAATTTACAAACCACACTGTATTTCAAAGCAGAGCAGGGCTAAAGACCCTTTGAACCTTGCAGTAAAAATCTTATCTGAAGCTGCCTGTCACTGTTTCTTTGAAGTATAAGTGCCTTAGAAAATAGCACTGTAGCCGACTAAAGTGGTTGGAAAGTTCAGAGAAGCTCTTTTGCATAGAGAACAAGTGAAGTTTCTTAACTCTTCCTGTACTGGAAACAATATGGAACTGGTTTCTGTGCTACTAATGTTCTATTTCTTAGCTGTACTACACATACAATTCATTACCTCATAAGTTTATTTTCACTTCAGATTCCCTGTAAGGTGAGGGCACATTGCTAAGGTGTACTCATAAGGCTTCATGTAGAGAAGCAAGATGGCACCGATCACAAATTATTCCTCTTTCTATAGAAATTAAATAATGTTTACATCTGTACCTTTTTCTATTTTAAATTGCTGTACTCAAGATACAGGAAGCATCAGGATACTTTCAAGTACAAATAATTTGGCCAGAAGCACACTTTAAGAAGAATAACAGAAATTTGGAGCTAAAGCCAAAACTTGGGAAAGAGTTAAAACAATTCTCAGGAATATATTGCCAACTGTATATCCAGGGGGAAATGTTCCTTAGAGTGGAATTCTAAAATGTATAGGGGTCATGAGACCATTCTCCTGCTGCTTCTGTAGAAGGAGCACTTCATTCTATGTCTAAGGTAAATGATGCAGTGTCCAGTTTTGAAGTTTAATGAAGGAGGTGTGTTCTAGACTTCCAGCATGCTAGACCTTACCTAGAAATCTAGAACTTAAAGGAAGAGAAGGCTATTAAATATGTGACTGCTAATTCTAGAATACATTACACAAATTTTTTAAACCGTCACGTTGGGTTTTGCAAGTATTTTATACAATATGCCTGGAATTCCGTAAAAGGGTTTTTAGGCAAATGTGACTGTGTCAAGATGGTAACTTACATAGCTGAACTCTAGCTTGCGGTGGGCAGTGCGTTGACAACAAGAACTGGAGTTTGACTATTGTATAGCTGAACTCTGGCCACGATAACGGCATATTTAAAGACAATGATGCAGTAATGGGCTATTTGTAGGCGTGTCATAATGTTAATTGGCACTTGGCTATACTATAGCCGAGCACCAGAGGTTAATTTGTGAGCCCTAAAGAGGGGTGGGTGCTCATCTATAGTATAGCCGAGTGCCGAAAATGCAACATATCAACGTAGGCAGCGGTGGAGATAAGTAACCTGGGCACCCAGGGTTCAGCCATTATGAAGGTGGGGGGAGGTTAGTGTTAAGAGTAAGTTGGGGGAGGTTAGTGTGAAAGTTAGGTTAGGCGAGGCGGTAGTAGAATATCAGTAACATTACCAGTATTGTACTATCTGCATTACCCGGCAACCAAATTCGCACGCACCTTTTTTTTAATGTACGTTGGAATTCTACTTTTCTTTTCTGTAGCAATAACGTTGTGGCAATGGGACTTGAAGTAGTTGATTCACTATAACAAATAGCGTGCCTTATCAGAGTTAATATACCTTATCGGAATTAACATGCCTTATAGGAGTTAACTTGCCTTATCAGAGTAGCATAGCGAGTGCTTCAAACTTATGCCTGGTAATTGGCAATGACGAGAGCTCCACTTAACCTGCCCTGAGCCCCTGCGGGTCCAATCACTTTAAAGGACATTATCCCCGCACCTTGTATAGTTTTGAAGTCTACCACACATGGGGGTTGATTCACCATAACAAATAGCGTGCCTTATCAGCGTTAACAAACCTCATCACATTTGACATGCCTTATCAGAGTTAGCATGCCTTATCAGAGTAGCAAAGCGAGCGCTACAAACTTATGCCTGGTAATTGACAATGACGAGAGCTCCACTTAACCTGCCCTGAGCCCCTGCGGGTCCAATCACTTTAAAGGACATTATCCCCGCACTTTGATTGGCCCAAAAGGCTGCCTGTCAAGTTTCCCGTCAAGTGACAGGCAACCTATTGGGCCAATTAAAGTGTGGGGATAATGTCCTTTAAAGTGATTGGACCTGCAGGGGCTCAGGGCATAACAAGTGGAGCTCTTGTCATTGGCAATTACTAGGCATAAGTTTGTAGCGCTCACTTTGCTACTCTGATAAGGCATGCTAACTCTGATAAGGCATGTCAAATCTGATAAGGTTTGTTAACGCTAATAAGGCACGCTATTTGTTATGGTGAATCAACCCCCATGTATGGTAAACTTCAAAACTATACATTTATAACCAGAAGAGAAGTATAGGATGAATCTCACCCCTCCCTTCTGGGTAGATTTCCTCTAACCTCATGTCAGAGGTAATTTCCCATATGCTTTTTTAGGGAAAATTTAAAATGTTTGCAGACACTTGATTATTTTAATATACTACTTTCTGTAAGACAAATAATATGTAATAGTGGCATACGTGTTGTTACAAAATGAATGAGTGTCAGGTCCTGCAATACACCCTAATTAATCCTAACTACAAAGTGTGGTTTTCCTTCTTAAAACAGAAGGTATTTGAGATATTTCAGATTTAAGTGTGTAACTGTGGTGACCCACAATGCATCACTGCTGAATATTCAAATAATCTCTTTATGCCCCTGAAGCCAGGCTTACATCCAGAGTCCCTCGCCGTCCTGGCTCTGCCCATGCGCAGCCCGACTGACACAGCTGAGCCAGTTACCGCTTTTTAATGTGGACTTTGCTAACCCACATGCCTCAGTAAATAACCTTTTTTTGGGGTCAGTTCAAAATTGTATCCACTGAAAAGCTTATAATAACACTTGCTGTTGAGTTATAGCGAGACACAAATGTATGATGTATAATCCATGAAAATGGCTTTTTGCCAATAGCAGTCAAGGGATTTCCATTCACTGTATGGAAAGAAGCTTTCTGTCTATTAGTATTTCCGCTACTTAGGCATTATATTTCATAACAAAGAATTCTGGAAAAGATTCTGTGAATTCTGTTTTTAGGTTGTGTTTTTTATCATACCTATATAGAGAGCGTAAAAATCTAAAACTACATTTAAGGATACGTGCAGCTATACACAAATAGACCTCGGTAGTAAAACATAACTGACATATCCTTCCGTTTGTGTGCAGATTTCCATTTGCATCATGTACTCAGGCCATTTCAGCATCACTGCCATTTTTCTTCCACTGTTAAATATTTCACAGTCCCTATGTTTTCTTGCTAGGATTACTAAGAGATAGTGCAAGCTACTGATGCTGGTGTCTATGTGACCTTATGGGGAAGTATGTGATCAGTTTCATCAGGAAATAGGTTAGTAAGGTTCTGGTTTGCTATCATCCTCAATTGTGACCAACAAATAAGAGCCTTACAAATGCAATACCTGTTCATAGTGATCTTGTGCTTTTCCATGAGTTCTGCTTCATTCACTTTTACTGAAAGCTATACTGATGTATTTGCTTGAGTGCTCTATGTGATGACATTGGTATAAAACAGTAGCAATGATGTGGTTTTCCAACATGTACAAATGCCAATAAAATGTTGGCAGGTGTTGGGGACATGTACACCTTTTGCAAAGTTTGATACATACACTAAAGTTGCATGTCCTTTATTACCCAACCAAGCCAGAACATGCTAAACCAAACATATAACGCACTAAGGATCTTCATTTTAGACATTTTCTGCATTAAAATCATAACTGCATGCTGGATTGAGTAATTTGACACTGACACTTAAGGCATATCAGATTTGAGTGGACTTGACCTTGTAAAGTGAAGAGTTGTAGAAAAAGCTGTGAATAATTCTGCCAGCTGGAGAAAAGTAATGACATATCCCTTTACAGTAATGATTTATTTTTCTTTTTGTGACCAGTAAATCTTGGGATAGAAAAACATCCAGTGATTATTTTTACAAAGTCCTGGGATGTCAGGAATACAAAGCTGTATCGTCTATATCATACTGACTCTGTATAATCCAGGCTCAAATTTAGATGGACGCAGCTGAGGGGTTTCAGTGTTGTAATCTGGAAACATCATTAGTGAGATGTTTTTACAACCAGTCATCAATGCTTTGAAAAATAATGGTAGCCCGCCAGATGTTGAAGGTTCATGTTTAAGAGACAATGGATAGACATTTGGCTGGGATGGGTGTAAGTTGCATAATTTATTGTTTTCCAGTGTTCTACTTCAAACAGTCAAACTGGAGAGAGATATATATACAGTATATATAATAATAAAAATATTATTGCAAGCTGTCTATACATCATGATTAAAGTGGAAAAAAAATACTAATCACTTTTAAATCTGCAAACTTTGCCGTCAGGAGTCCCAATGGAGTGTGACAGATTCCATTCTCCTACAGTGGTGGAATAATGCAGCCATTTATTGACAGAAAAAGTAATTCCCCTAATGAATCTGCCGAAATAAAGATGGATTGTTCTAACAACTTCTACTGTTTTCATGGGAGCACCAGTTGAAATCTCCCAGGTCATAATCAGCTACACTGCCTCTGTCAGTACACATCGCTGTGTTCTCACAGACAGAGTCTGTCCCTATTAGTTTCCTTGTGGGGTCCTATAGGTGCTACACTGTCATAGTAGCCTGGCCCTCCCCATCACTGTGCAGACTCATTGTGGCATATGTGCCCTTCTGGCTGCTGCTCCTGCCTCCCAGTGCACACAAATATTAAATCCTTGCTCGGTACTCGAGTCCTCCATCCTGACCTCTGACAGGTGAGTGTCCTTGACTTCTCCACTGCAGTTGCTGAATGGCTGCACACATCCAATAAAAGCCAGTAAATCATAGATGAGGTGTGTTGATGAGCAGAACCAGTGCAGTTTCTAGACTATACAGCTTGAGAAGCAAATGAGTAATAATCCCCCCACCTCCCCCTAGACTTGAGTACACCGTTAAGATGTGCTAGCCAGAGGTACCCTCAGTATTAAGTAGCCCCCAGTATAGGTAGCTAGAGATTTCCCCCTATCCCCAATAGTTGAGGGCTCCACAGTATTATGTTGCCAGTAGTAGCTCCTCAGTATGGGTAGCCAAAGTGCCCCCCAGAATTAGGTAGCCCCCAATATAGTTAGCCAGAGGTATCCTTCAGTAGTCGGTTGCCACAGGAGCATGCAGTATTGGTAGCCAGAAGTAGCCCCCTCCCCCCCAGTAACGGTAGCCAGATGAACCCTCAGTATTAGGTAGCACAACAGCCCCCCAGTACAGGTAGTCAGATTTGACCCCAGTGTAGGTAGTCAGAGGAGCTCCGAGTGCTAGGTAGCCAGAGAAGGACCCTCTCAGTTTATGTAGATAGATTTGATTCTGAGTAAAGGTAGCCAGAAGAGCCCTCCGTATTAGGTAGCTAGAAACACCCCCGCACACACCCAATTGTATGGGAAGCCACATTTGATCCCCTTTGAACAAATATTACTAATGGTCCTGTGCAGGTGTAAGTAGATAATTTGTTTTTATGGGCACTTTTGTATAAACATGTGTTTAGAGAATGCTTGGGTAATAGTCTGAGGCATCACACAGCATACCAGTCTGAAATATGCTGCAAATTCTACCTGTTCTTTGTATAGTGCTGCAAAAAGACAACTGCCATGCTGACAAAAACAGGTGGCAGTAACTAGCTATGTAAAACAAATACCAGTGAAAACATATCATCATTGGTGCTCAGCAAGATTTTGGATATCCAAACTACCCAAATAATCCGAACTTTTTCCACTATCCGAACTTTGAATAGCAAGTCGGATATTTTTTAAAATCTGAATAGACTATTCGAGCAAACTCGGATTTCCCATCTGAAATCCGAAATCCGGGCGGATAGTTTCTTCAGATATCTGAGCAGAAGCCAAAACCACTTTCAATGGCAAAAACCCAGAGAGAGAGAGACCGACCTCCGAAAGGGGTTTTTGCCATTTGAAGAGACTTTTGGAAGCATTTTAAGCCATTTTCAGGTCACTTCCAGTTTTCTATCAGGATATCCGAATCCGGACGGATATCCAGGATATTGGGTTCGGATATTTAAGTTTACTCGGATACCAAAAAGTTTGGATTCGGATATCCGATTCGGATCCGGATATCTGGGTATCCGGATCCGAATCAATTCGGATTTTAAAAAGGGGTATCCGGGCACCCCTGCATATCATAGGTGGTATGTATACCATAGGTGAACTTACAAATGCTAGCCCACCAAAAGATTTTCCCTGTCCTCTCAATTTCCATTCCCTAAAACTTAAGGTGGCCACACACTATACAATTTTCTAAATATCTGTTCAATTTAAGAATTGCAATTCATTTTTCTGACTGATTGTAACATTTCAAAAATATGACCAATGTACCATACACATATGTTCAAATTTTCCCCAATTATGATAAATCTGATTGGAAACTCTGACAAAATTGCTAGGATGTGTATATTAATAAATTGACAATCTAACACACACCATACAATCTTCAGAAAGTATGAAGAAAAATATCTGGCATTTCGGATCGATAGAAATCGAAGAAAACGGGAAATCCGATCGGATTTTTCAGTCGAATGAAAAAAAAGCTTTGGATTTTTGCGGGAGATCCGATCGTTTTTATCGAATTACTGTAAAATCGGATCAGTTTATTGTATCGTGTGTGGCCACGGATTGAGGGATTTATCAAAACTAGAGCAAGAATAACTGAAGCAAATCTGGTGAAAAATGGGAGCGGGCATGGAGCAGTTGCAAAGATCGATGAATCAGAGCCACTGATCAGGACAGCTGCTCCATTTTCACACCAGTTCTACTACAGTATTCCTTGCAGTGGTTTTGATAATTCTGCCCCAATGTCTCTCCCTTTTTTGGTGGTATTTGTTTCTAGGCTAGTATAGTACTTGGTACAGGGGCATGAAATGGGATTGGAGAGCCATAGAAAAGGAATGCTATGATATCACAAGCCATGCCATCCTGTGCTTCACACTAGACAGCCGCTAATGAAGGTATCAGTTTTGTTTATCTCTATATTTCAAGTGCTTATATTTCAAAAGCATCAGCTTCTATATTGGTAATTATTTACTATTACTTTTTTTACTCTGTGTATGCAGAAGTATGCAACAGGCAAACTTTTGTCCTAAGTGGACTATCACTGGACCTAACACATTACCTAAAACCAGAAAAGGATTAAAACGAAATTGGACCCTAGGCAAGATAGCAAGTTTTGCCCACGGCTGATGATATACCTAGCTTTTTTAGCAAGATGTGCATCCACCAGGCCCTTAGACTCTCTCCAGGCCCTAGGCCATTGCCTAGGTTTGTCTTCTGGGTGATCCGGCTTTGCCTAAAACTACTGAATGTTTTTGCAAATTTCTTGATAGAAATTTAGATAACAACAGGATATCTAGTCTACAGAATTCAGAGTGACAATCTGTGTGGCATTGGAGACAGAAATATCATTTGTTTTTCTTCATTCTTTACATTTTCTTCTACCTACACCTTTGAGCCTCCTGTAGAAAATATCCCTGATGAAACACAAAATCCAGATCTAGGGTGTTGAGTCTTGTCTTCTACCCACGCTCACAGTTGTAATGCCAGGTCTGCGAGGTCTGCTGCCTGCTGCATCTGCTATTTGTAAAGCCCGATGTTATTTCCTGGTTGCTCTTTTACAAATCAGGCAATCTGCAGGCGTCTGCAGTCACAATGCAGTGTTTTCCTTTGGGCTTTCAGAAGAATTTGACAAAAATGTTGTGACGTTTTGTCTAATGGGAAGAAATATCAGTTTTAAACTGACAACAAAAGAAAGTGATGTAAAGTACTTTTTCTGCATTCTTTTACCTGTAGTCAGTTGGAACTTGACACAACAGCGATATATGCCCTGAAGAGAGGTTAGATTCAGCACAACACATTCACACCTATCAGGTTTCTTTGTTGCTCCACAGACAATATTTCTGTAAATATCCATATTTGGAAGTGATACCTGTGGGATATGAGTGGTACAATTGCTATTCCTGTCTTTTGGAAAATGTTCTATACTATATGAATGGGGTACAGATAGCAGTAGTTTTGCTATGTAAGGCACAGTCTGTGATCTGTAGTTTACCTAATAATCTTCAGATGATGATGCTCTGCTTAGCTGTGCAGTGTGTACTATACTTGTAGAAAGAAAGACAAAATAGAAAGCATCTGATTGCTTTATCCACAAGATGGATTGAGTGGAAAGACTTGGGAAGACATCATACTGTTCCCTGATCCAGGCACAACTGATCAATTTGGGCAACAGTTTTTCCATTTCTGAATGAAAGTGCATTTATATTGGAAAAAAAAATAACATACTCGCCTCAGTTGTGTGAAGTCTTTAGATCCTCCTGCAGCCTACTGTTAGAGCGTAGGATTCCCTCTATACCTATTCGACTTGGCATGTGTCAAATAGGCTTCTTCCAACTGCGCTCCCGGCCATGTGCAAGTGCATCTGGACTTGGCATGGGTAAAGTCCATGCATGCCTGGTAGATCAAAACCACTCATACATGGCTTTTTTCCTCCATGCACAAGCAGCTCCATTCTACTGAGCAAGCGTGGACCGGTCTCACACATGTCCAGTCTGGATGCTCTTGTCCATGGCTGGAAGCGCAGCCAGAGTGCAGGAGAGTCCGGGAAGACTCTTGACCAGTTAGGGGATCTTACTATTGAGATAAGTATTTAACTTTTGTTTTCTTTTCAATTCAGGTGTACTTTATCTTCTTCTTTCATCTTCTCTGACATAAGTTGCATGTTTATAGCTTAGTACATCCTTGCAATCAGAATGTTTTATCATGTTATAGAAAAATTTGAAAGTTGAGTCCATATGTTCAGGATCTGATGGAACTACTCGGTAAAGCTAATCCTTCAAGTAAGTACAGTTAGCGCAAATAAAAAGAGTAGTGAATACTGAAGACAAACACTCAAGTGCAATTAACTTTTTTATCCTGAGGTTACTCCTAAGAGATATTTTTTTTAAAACATAACTTTTCTGCACCTTGCAACGTAAAAAGTACAAATAAATAGGTGAAGAATTACTAACAAAAATATTTTGAGTATTTTCTTGCTTGCTGATGGTTGTTTAAAATTTATTTTATTGACAAGTTTGAAAATATCACCTAGGAAAAAACTCAGGAGAAAAAGTGAATTGCATATGGCCAATATCTTCTCAAACAAAGTCTAATCTGAGTGGGGAAATAATTCCAGTCCGTGGGAAAGAAGTCATCAAGTTTTCAGCACTTGCACATAGAAGGATAGAAGACCACGATATGCATCATATGTATCAAATTGATGGTACTGGAAAGTTATGGTTTAACGTTTATATGCATCTAGTTTAAGACTGTATTAAACACAATCAGCAGCAGGTGCTGGTTCCCGGAGGAACTTAAATATCAGTAATTGGTAAATCGGAACATGTGTTTCCCTGAGCCAATTAAAGTACCTGGGAATGAATGAACATGGCTCCAAACAGAAGCCATGTTCATTTATAAAAATGAAAGTAAAAGTGTCTCGTAAAAAAGCAAATCACACACTTCCTTGTAACCAAGATAGTGTATAGTGTCATCTTGTGGCCAAATAGTAAGATTAAAGTAAAAATACATTAAAAAAATTTACAATAGGCATTAACCCCTTGTAAACCTCAACCCCTGTAGTTACCAAAATGAAACACTAGCAAAAAAAAAGTGACAGCATTAAAAAAAACATAAATAGCTGCCTTAGAGACTTTTTTACTTTGTATGCCATAAGGGTATAGTACTGTTATTTTTGCAAATAAGGGCTTGTAATTATTGATTGAGTACAAAAAAAATATACACCATTATTTCCAAATAATATATTGTCACTATACATTGTACTAGGGACATAATTTAAACATTGTAATAACCGTAAGAAATATGCAATTAAAATCTGTGAGTTTTATTTACAGTAGAAGTGTTTATTTTAAAACGAAAATAGAAATGAGAATTGGCTCTTGGGTGCATGAAAAGGACAGAAACTTTATTCATATATCAAACAATGTCAACCAGCATGAAAAATGTATATATACAATACAAATATCCCATAAAAATTCAAAACACCCCCATAAAAATTACTCCTCACAAACCCCGTAACATCTCAGGGGCTGCAGTCCCCCGTAAATGATATGTACATATTTTGTAATAACCTGCACCATGGAGATTTGGTAATAGTGCCACTCATGTAAATGAAACGGCCAGAGATTCAGCCCCGGCCTGTAATGAGCAATTCATAGCCAGCATCTACAAGCACAGCTCATGGATGATATTCCTGAAGCATGTAAAGGACACAAGGGAGCAAGTTGAGCAGCAGCATCCAGAAAAGCACATGTAAGCACAAGACCACACACTGAAGCTTGAAGCAGATGAACAGCATCTAAGCAAAGAAATGGCAAACAGTAAACATAGCCAATGATGTAGCCTAGTAATAGGCAGTAATCCCTGTAGGCAGACAGTCCTCCAGTTGCAACCTATGCATAGGTGAAGCAAAGCTGAGAAATCTCACAGGTGAAAGCAAGGCATGTGTGGCAGATGCAGTTAACAGTCCCCCAATCGCAGGGCATGTGCAGCCAGGCAAACGTGTGTGTGCTTAGAATGGTGTCCACCTCATAGTTACCATACTTCAGAAGCAAAGTTCATGTGGCAATCCAGGTACATGTTGAGCTTCCCTTGTGCTGACAATCGGCTGGCTTGAGTGGCCTGTATATGCAAAGTCCATGGGACCAAAGAGGTGCAGGCTGGAGGGGATGTGGGAGTAAAAAGAACGCTGTCAGGAGAAGCCTGACATGTTTCGCCGCATCTAGCGGCCTTTTCAAAGGCAGACCCTTTGAAAAGGCCGCTAGATGCGGCGAAACATGTCAGGCTTCTCCTGACAGCGTTCTTTTTACTCCCACATCCCCTCCAGCCTGCACCTCTTTGGTCCCATGGACTTTGCATATACAGGCCACTCAAGCCAGCCGATTGTCAGCACAAGGGAAGCTCAACATGTACCTGGATTGCCACATGAACTTTGCTTCTGAAGTATGGTAACTATGAGGTGGACACCATTCTAAGCACACACACGTTTGCCTGGCTGCACATGCCCTGCGATTGGGGGACTGTTAACTGCATCTGCCACACATGCCTTGCTTTCACCTGTGAGATTTCTCAGCTTTGCTTCACCTATGCATAGGTTGCAACTGGAGGACTGTCTGCCTACAGGGATTACTGCCTATTACTAGGCTACATCATTGGCTATGTTTACTGTTTGCCATTTCTTTGCTTAGATGCTGTTCATCTGCTTCAAGCTTCAGTGTGTGGTCTTGTGCTTACATGTGCTTTTCTGGATGCTGCTGCTCAACTTGCTCCCTTGTGTCCTTTACATGCTTCAGGAATATCATCCATGAGCTGTGCTTGTAGATGCTGGCTATGAATTGCTCATTACAGGCCGGGGCTGAATCTCTGGCCGTTTCATTTACATGAGTGGCACTATTACCAAATCTCCATGGTGCAGGTTATTACAAAATATGTACATATCATTTACGGGGGACTGCAGCCCCTGAGATGTTACGGGGTTTGTGAGGAGTAATTTTTATGGGGGTGTTTTGAATTTTTATGGGATATTTGTATTGTATATATACATTTTTCATGCTGGTTGACATTGTTTGATATATGAATAAAGTTTCTGTCCTTTTCATGCACCCAAGAGCCAATTCTCATTTCTATTTTCGTTTACATGTATTTTGTTGGCATGTGCATGACGAGGACATTTATTATATCTTTTATGTCCATGGTATCACCATTTCATTTTTAGATCTATCATATCCCCATTTGACACTGCCCTACAATTGAGGCATTTGTTATATACTAGTTTATTTTAAAACTATAGGGTATGATTTGTTAAAACAAAACCATAGGGGATGGATTTTTTACCTTTGTGTTCCCTTTAACCATTTCCCTACAACATTTTTTTCCCTTTCGTACCAGAACAATTTTCACATCACACTCCTCCAATTCATTTGCCAATAACTGTATCGCTAGTTATCACATTGAAATGATCTATATATTATTAATTCCGGGACAGGCTTTCTTCAGCAGTATGTTTCGCTAAGAATTATTGAATTTTACAGGGAAGAAGCAGAAAAAAATTGAAAATAAACATTATTTGTTGGCTTTCAGCCATTATAGTTTTAAAATAAAATGTTCTGCGATACAAAAAACCCACATATTTTATTTGCCCATCTGTCCCAGTTATTTCAACATTTAAATTGTGTCCCTAGTACAATGTATGGCGATATTAATTTATTTGGAAATAATGGTGTATTTTTTTCAGTTTGGTGTTTTTTTATACTATAACAATAATTACAAGCCTTCATATAAAAAATAACAGTAGTATACCCTCATGATATATATATATATATATATATATATATATATATATATATATATATATATATATATATATATATATATATATATATATATATATATAAAGTCCCTAAGGTAACTAATTTTTGCAAGTGTTTTATTTTGGTAACTATAGGGTAGGGGTTAAAAATATATTTAATATATAAATGTGTATAATGGTGTATTTAGATGTAGTTTACTTTTTGTCCACAAGATGGCACTGCACATAGTTCCCGATTACTGTAAACAGTAGATGGAACAAGTGTGTGCATCTGTTTACTTTCGATTTTGAAGAATGAGAAGCTGCGTCTCACTGTCGTAGCTATCATTCATCACAGGCGCGGTGATCAGGGTTGGGAACAGCTGTTTCTCATTCCCTGATCACGGAAGGATGGTATAGTGGTGAAACTGAATGGGAGCAACGCAACGATCGTGAATGGTGGAGGTAAGTAAATAGTGCATATATATACGCCCCTGATCCGCAAGTGAAGTACACAGGGGTATATATATATATATATGTACCAGCAGTTTGCAACTAATTAAAATGCATAGAAAATATAGTAATCACTCAACACAGGTATTAACCCCCAAAAGCCTAATTTGTTTTGAGAAAAGCAAGATATATATCATTTAGGTGTGATAAGTAGTGATAAAGTTATTGGGGAATGAATGGAAGGAATCCTGAAATGTGAAAATTGCTTCCATCCTAAAAGAGAACTCGAGGTGAAAATAAACTGGTGAGACAAACAATTGTATTTTTCCTCCTGGATGTCTATCTCATTATGTCACATGTTATTTCGTGTACACTTTAAGGTGAAAACAACCCATGGGCTGAAGTGGTTAAATGGTTTATTTAACAAAACCATCTCGGCATTAGGCACCCCTCTATCAGAGAGTAGATCTTATCGGTTTAGATTAAACTCATGTATTTACAGTGAAGTGTTTATATTAGGCAAAGGCTTGGCAGGTGGGAATAGCACAGAATAATGAGAATACACAGGGGAAGCTGAAACTGACTGGTGCTGAAAGGAGTAAGTCTTGTGATTTGGCTTGGCTCTTTGGAAAAAATTCAGAACAAAACCAGGAAAGGTATTTATAGTGACTCTGCATTCTTGGTTGCATTTCATTCTCATTTGGAAAAAATAGATTGTTCAAAAAAGCCAAATAAATGACCAAACACATTCCTCCTCTCACATCTGTGTTAATTTTGGTAACATCGGAAATACACATCTGTCAAATTTTATGACCTTGCATCCCTTTATGAAATATGTGTTTAAAGTGTTACCTTCCCATGTCAGCACATTAAATACTTATGGTTGAACAGCGAGGAGAACGCCAGCGCATACCACTAAGGCTGCATCTGAAGTGACCACCAGCTCAGTGTGCAGCACCTAAATAGATTTTCTGCACACTTCGCATTAAATTCAGATGCAAATCATATGCAAATCTGCTACTTCTTATGATGCAAACAGGAAACTCAGGAGGAGGGGCTGGGAGCAGCTAACCTGACAGTTACATAGTTACAAAGTTAGGAAAGGTGGGGGGAAAGGCTGCGCATCCCTAAACACATGTTGCAATTGAATGGTTAATCGCACAGGCATACACCGCCTCTGCCAGACTGAAAAATGCATGCCCTGCATCCAAGACAAGTGCTAACATTTACTAAACTAGGAGGAACTTTAGCTTCCAATATGGTTTGCATGCAAAGTATAGTATACTAGACACTTGCGCCACGGTGAGGCAAACCTCCGGGCAAGTGACCTAACCTAAATTTAAAACCTTGGGAGCAGCTAAGCAAAAAAATGTGTAACTTACATTTGGTTGAACAGCGAGGAGAACGCCAGCGCATACCACTAAGGCTGCATCTGAAGTGACCACCAGCTCAGTGTGCAGCACCTAAATAGATTTTCTGCACACTTCGCATTAAATTCAGATACAAATCATATGCAAATCTGCTACTACTTATGATGCAAACAGGAAACTCAGGAGGAGGGGCTGGGAGCAGCTAACCTGACAGTTACATAGTTACAAAGTTAGGAAAGGTGGGGATGCGCAGCCTTTCCCCCCACCTTTCCTAACTTTAACAAAAGTTTGCTCTCCTAAAACAGAAAGAATTTGCGATAATTCAGGTTGGAGTGAGCTTGAGATGTCTCCCAGAGCAACACTGCTGAATATATGCAAATTAACCATTTCCTAACTTTCCTAACTTTGTAACTATGTAACTGTCAGGTTAGCTGCTCCCAACCCCCTCCTCCTGAGTTTCCTGTTCATAAGTAGTAGCAGATTTGCATATGATTTGCATCTGAATTTAATGCGAAGTGTGCAGAAAATCTATTTAGGTGCTGCACACTGAGCTGGTGGTCACTTCAGATGCAGCCTTAGTGGTATGCGCTGGCGTTCTCCTCGCTGTTCAACCAAATGTAAGTTTCACATTTTTTTGCTTAGCTGCTCCCAAGGTTTTAAATTTAGGTTAGGTCACTTGCCCGTAGGTTTGCCTCACCGTGGTGCAAGTGTCTAGTATAATATACTTTGCATGCAAACCATATTAGAAGCTAAAGTTCCTCCTAGTTTAATAAATGTTAGCACTTGTCTTGGATGCAGTGCATGCATTTTTCAGTCTGGCAGAGGCGGTGTATGCCTGTGCGATTAACCATTCAATTGCAACATGTGTTTAGGGATGCGCAGCCTTTCCCCCCACCTTTCCTAACATTAAATACTTATGTTTATAATAAGTGTACAATGGCATTAAAATGGGATAGTTGGGAAAGCTGAAATGGCTCAGTAGTCATGAGATTGTGATGCTGCAGTACCAGCTGTTTACACTGGTCACAGTGTGTGCCTGCGTTATGGAGGAGTGATCTGTACTGATGTAAACTACACTGGAGTTTTATTTCCTTGCCTGGGAGAAATGAATGACAGGACAAGTGTCTATATTCAATATTAAAATATAAGGGAAGACGCCGAGAGCCCAGTATAGTGTGGTATGTACTGTAAATTGGGTATGGAAAGTAAGTATAGGTAGGTTATACTCACAAACAAGGGTTACCATCCAGGTAACCACTATGAAGGCAGGTGAGGAGATTAGACTTAGACCTGTCCCCACTCAGGATTAAGAAGTCGCTCTCTGTAGATCGGAAAAAGGAAGAATTCCCCTCCACACCAGCAGTGGAAACAACTGCAATAGTAGTACAGAGGCGCCAACAGGGTAAAAACAATATTCCTTTAAAATGGATAAAATAAAATAGGTAGCGGTGGACTTACCCCTCCAAAACAGACACAAAAATTTGCTGTTTTAAGCAAAAATCAGTTTATTTACATACTCCGAACAAAGTGCAATGTGTTTCGCGGGTATATCCCACTTTCTCAGGCAATAAATAGGAGCATATCACCAATGCGGTCCGGTACGTAGACTAATGTGGTCATCATTTACTGCTTGTGGAACTAGCTGTCTGCGGGGATACCCTTTAAGACCTACAGAGTGCGGTCAAACAGAATCCTGATTTATATCTCTTTATACTTATTGTTTCCAATGGTATGTGTGTGTAGTTTAAGTTTACATAGTCCACAGTCCTTTCCCTCACAGCACCTTTTTTTGTTTCACATTACTATTATTATTGTTATAGACTAATATAATACCATTCGGTTTTTCATCCTATATAAAATACCAAACTTGGGTAAGTAAAACACATACAAACATAGTTTTCACCTGAAGACAAAGATTGTTCACCATCATGGTTTAGGGGAAGGATACAGAAAGCTGTCTCAGAGATTTCAGCTGCCTGTTTCCACAGTTAGGGACATATTGAGGAAATGGAAGACCACAAGCTCAGTTCCAGTTAAGGCTTGAAGTAGCAGACCAAGAAAAATCTCAGATAAACAGAAGCGGCGAATGGTGAGAACAGTCAGAGTCAACCCACAGACCAGCACCAAAGACCTACAATATAATCTTACTGCAGATGGAGTCACTGAGCATCACTCAACCATTTGGCACACTTTACACAAGGAGATGCTGTATGCGAGAGTGATGCAGAGGAAGCCTCTTCTCCTCCCACAGCACAAACAGAGCCGCTTGAGGCATGCTAAAGCACATTTGGACAAGCCAGCTTCATTTTGGAATAAGGTGCTGTGGACTGATGAAACTAAAATTGAGTTATTTGGGCCTAACAAGGGGCATTATGCATGGAGGAAAAACAACACAGTATTCCAAGAAAAACTCCTGCTACCTGCAGTAAAATATGGCGGTGGTTCCATCATGCTGTGTGGCCAGTGCAGGGACTGGAAATCTTGTCAAAGTTGAAAGATGCATGGATTCCACTCACTATCAGTAGATTCTGGAGACCAATGTCTAGGAATCAGTGACAAAGCTGAAGCTGCGCCGGGGCTGGATCTTTCAACAAGAGAATGACCCTAAACACTGCTCAAAATCCACTAAGGCATTCATGCAGAGGAACAAGTACAACATTCTGGAATGGCCATCTCAGTCCCCAGACCTGAATATAATTGAAAATCTGTGGGGTGAGTTAAAGAGAGCTGTCCATGCTCGGAAGCTGAATGAACTAGAGATGTTTTGTAAAGAGGAATGGTCCAAAATACCTTCAACCAGAATCCAGACACTCATTGGAACCTACAGGAAACGTTTTGAGGCTTTAATTTCTGCAAAAGGAGGATCTATTCATTATTGATTTCATTTCTTTTTTGTGGTGCCCAAATTTATGCACCTGCCTAATTTTGTTTAAACAATTATTGCACACTTTTTGTAAACCCAATAAACTTAATTTCACTTCTTAAATATCACTGTGTGTGTCTCCTATATGATATATTTAACTGACATTTTTTATCCTAACTACCAATGATTTATACAGGAAAATCGTGGCAATTAACAAGGTTGCTCAAACGTTTGCATCCCACTGTACATAATGATAGATACATACTGTTGTGGAGCAACTTTTATAGTAAAAGCAAGACACAGTGGGTGGAAGTCAGGCAGTTCTGTAAGAACAATTTTTGATGCAAAACATGTGAGCAATATGAGGTGGCAAGTAAAATTCTCCTTGAAAGCAGAACTAAAGACTGTGAAGTTCACTTCAAATGTACAACTGCACAGCAGTGCCCTTAAATTCAGGAAACGATTGCCTCACCTGAAATCTCTATATAAAGACACCCATAAATGGACTCAGTGCAGTTCCATTATGCAAACTATTACTTACTTACTCCACAGGTGTATCAAAAGAGGTTTCTAACACTCATAGCCGGCCTTTGACCTGAGCGACTGGAGCGGCCGCTCAGGGCGCCGGCTTCCAAGGGGGCGCCTGTAGCTGGCTACCTATACTGAGGGCACCAACACCTGACTTCCTATACTGGAAGGACCTAACTGTCCCACTGATTGTATTAATATTCCTGTAAGGTTCTAGCCTTCATTTTTAAGTGTATTCAGGATAATGCACTCTTTCCATCCATTTTGTGGTTATTATTAGTATTTTCTGTTATACATATATGATGTGCCACAGAGATCTGAGCATTTGGCATGATGTGTCACGACTTCAAAAAAGCTTGGAAACCCCTGTCCTAGGAGGTAACTCAGGTGAAAAGGTGAATTACATATGGACATGTGTGTGTGCGCGCGTGTGCACACGTGAAGAGGATGAAGGGGGGCACCAAAATCAGGTTTCGCTCAGGGCGCTGTGAAACCTAAGGCCGGCCCTGCTAACACTTTTGCACGCTATACAAGCTAAAATGAACCTTGTGGCCGAATGTAAACTTTTATTTTTCATTCTGAATAAACCCATTCTGGTTTTGCTTGAAAGCTGTGAAATATTCCTGTCTGGCTAATATTCAAGGTCTGGGACCTTGACAGGGATGGCTTTCTCTCAACCAGCCATTGATGTTTTTACAATGCAAGGACATACATTTTAACAAAATAATTATGGTACTTAATGTGCTGAACTGAAAAAAACAAAAACCCCAAAGACAAAAAGACCCTTGTGTTTAATCAATCATACAGCCTAGAATAGAGGAGAAAATCTTCCACATAAGCAATCATTTAGCAATTATTCTCCTTTTTTATTCAAGCCCATAGAGAAATACAAAAGCCATAAGTCAGTAATACCCACTAGTTAAAGAACTGATTTGTTTCAATTTGCAATTTCTCAATCATACAACTGAAAATCTCAGATGAGCAGCTCTCAGTTTTATCCATTTGCTCCAAACTGATCAATCTAGCAAGGTTGAAATTGCATGATTAAGCAATGAATAAATCTTTGCAACCCTAGTGTCACTGGCAGACAACTCATGTTATTAGTAGGAGATTCGTTACTGTGACTACTATGTGAGATAGTAGGAGTGAAGCTGGAATTTCCTGGATAGAAGTCCGACTGATAAAGGGGATACACTGGATCTTAATTCTATATAATAATTGACAAGTGTCCATGCGTACACTTGTCCCTATGTCCGTGCTGAACTGCTCTGCGCAAGTGCGCGCATTCAGCCGGCTCTAACAGCTCTGCACTGTCCCTGTGGTTGCTAGGGCAACAGGGACGCACAGTGCAAAGCTGGGAGGACTTTCTAAAACAAGTGTGCTATAACATTGACCAGTACAAAGTGAGCAAGTGCTGGAAAACCAATGATCAGGAGTTACTGACATACAAAATGAACTTATCACTATTTTTAGAGATGCATGTGCCAAAGACTAGTGAATATAAAGTGAGTCAATCACCAGACTGAATCAGAGAAGCAACCCATCACTTTACAGTGCTAAGTAGCCATGGGGGAGGGGGGATTGTGTTCAAAGCAGTGGTGCAAATTGTCCTTATCAGTAGAGGTTACAATATGCATTTTAGTTGAGAAATCTGATGGTTTTGCACTGCCGTTTTTGCTAAAGTTAATCTCTTATTAAGTATGTTTACATCCTCAAGTTTCCTTTTATTACAGAAATGCAGGTGTTTGTTACTAACATGACACTTGAATAGAGCATCTAACAGATTGCATCCTAAATGGAAAGGTATAAGTCATAGAATGCACGTTTGATGTTTGAACTATCTCCTGTGTAATGTGGTTGTGCGCTCAGCTAATATAAACACCTTGGCAATCCATTTACCTTGAGATTCAATTAGGAACCATCTGTTCCGCGAGATGGAATTTCTCTCACTGCATATGTTAGCATGATATAACATGTCTGCCGAGTTCTTTGTGTTTTGTTCCCAAATGTCAGTTCACTGTGTTCACAATTCATGAGAAGGTGTGACCACAGCAGGCAGTATTATATGGGTTTTTATCATTGTGAGCTGAAGGACAGTTCCAGTTTAGGTTAGTCAGATTCTCATGCCCTGCTTGACATAACTTAACCACTTAAGGACCACAGTCTTTTCGCCCCTTAAGGACCAGAGCCTTTTTCTCCATTCAGACCACTGCAGCTTTCACGGTTTATTGCTCGGTCATACAACCTACCACGTAAATCAATTTTACCTCCTTTTCTTGTCACTAATACAGCTTTCTTTTGGTGCGATTTGATTGCTGCTGCAAGTTTTACTTTTTATTATATTCATCAAAAAAGACATGAATTTTGTCAAAAAAATTACTTTTTTAACTGTCTGTGCTGACATTTTTCAAATAAAGTAAAATTTCCTATACATTTGAGCGCGAAAGTTATTCTGCTACATGTCTTTAATTAAAAAAAAAACATTCAGTGTATATTTATTGGATTGGGTAAAAGTTATAGCGTTTACAAACTATGGTGCCAAAAGTGAATTTTCCCATTTTCCAGCATCTCTGACTTTTCTGCGCACCTGTCAGGTTTCATGAGGGGCTAAAATTCCAGGATAGTACAAATACCCCCCAAATGACCCCATTTTGGAAAGAAGACATCCCAAAGTATTCAGTGAGAGGCATGGTGAGTTCATAGAAGATTGTATTTTTTGTCACAAGTTAGCGGAAAATGACACTTTGTGACAAAAAAAAAAAGTTTCCATTTCTTCTAACTTGCGACAAAAAAAAATTAAATCTGCCACGGACTCACTATGCTCCTCTCTGAATACCTTGAAGTGTCTACTTTCCAAAATGGGGTCATTTGTGGGGTGTGTTCACTGTCCTAGCATTTTGGGGGGTGCCTAATTGTAAGCTCCCCTGTAAAGCCTAAAGATGCTCATTGGACTTTTGGCCCCTTAGCGCAGTTAGGCTGCAAAAAAGTGCCACACATGTGGTATTGCCGTACTCAGGAGAAGTAGTATAATGTGTTTTGGGGTGTATTTTTACACATACCCATGCTGGGTGGGAGAAATATCTCCGTAAATGACATTTTTTAAAAAATTTTTTACACACAATTGTCTATTTATAGAGATATTTCTCCCACTCAGCATGGGTATGTGGAAAAATACACCCCAAAACACATTATACTACTTCTCCTGAGTACAGCGATACCACATGTGTGGCACTTTTTTGCACCCTAACTGCGCTAAGGGGCCCAAAGTCCAATGAGTACCTTTAGGATTTTACAGGTCAATTTGAGAAATTTCGTTTCAAGACTACTCCTCACGGTTTAGGGCCCCTAAAATGCCAGGACAGTATAGGAACCCCACAAATTACACCATTTTAGAAAGAAGACACCCCAAGGTATTCCGTTAGGAGTATGGTGAGTTCATAGAAGATTTTTTTTTTGTCACAAGTTAGCGGAAATAGATTTTAATTGTTTTTTTTCACAAAGTGTCATTTTCCGCTAACTTGTGACAAAAAATAAAATCTTCTATAAACTCACCATACTCCTCTGGCATTTTAGTGGCCCTAAACCGTGAGGAGTAGTCTTGAAACCAAATGTCGCAAAATGACCTGTGAAATCCTAAAGGTACTCATTGGACTTTGGGCCCCTTAGCGCACTTAGGGTGCAAAAAAGTGCCACACATGTGGTACCGCCGTACTCAGGAGAAGTAGTATAATGTGTTTTGGGGTGTATTTTTACACATACAGATGCTGGGTGGGAGAAATATCTCTGTAAATGGCAATTATTTGATTTTTTTTACACACAATTGTCCATTTACAGAGAGATTTCTCCCACCCAGCATGGGTATGTATAAAAATACACCACAAAACACATTATACTACTTCTCCTGAGTATGGCGATACCACATGTGTGACACTTTTTTGCAGCCTAGGTGCGCTAAGGGGCCCAACGTCCTATTCACAGGTCATTTTGAGGCATTTGTTTTCTAGACTACTCCTCATGGTTTAGGGCCCCTAAAATGCCAGGGCAGTATAGGAACCCCACAAGTGACCCCATTTTAGAAAGAAGACACCCCAAGGTATTCCGTTAGGGGTATGGTGAGTTCATAGAAGATTTAATTTTTTGTCACAAGTTAGTGAAAAATGACACTTTGTGAAAAAAACTATAAAAATCCAATTTCTGCTAACTTTTGACAAAAAATAAAATCTTCTATGAACTCGTCATACACCTAACAGAATACCTTGGGGTGTCTTCTTTCTAAAATGGGGTCACTTGTGGGGTTCCTATACTGCCCTGGCATTTTACGGGCCCAAAACTGTGAGTAGTCTGGAAACCAAATTTCTCAAAATGACTGTTCAGGGGTATAAGCATCTGCAAATTTTGATGACAGGTGGTCTATGAGGGGGGCAAATTTTGTGGAACCGGTCATAAGCAGGGTGGCCTCTTAGATGACAGGATGTATTGGGCCTGATCTGATGGATAGGAGTGCTAGGGGGGTGACAGGAGGTGATTGATGGGTGTCTCAGGGGGCGGTTAGAGGGGAAAATAGATGCAATCAATGCACTGGGGAGGTGATCGGAAGGGGGTCTGAGGGGGATCTAAAGGTTTGGCCGAGTGATCAGGAGCCCACACGGGGCAAATTAGGGCCTGATCTGATGGGTAGGTGTGCTAGGGGGTGACAGGAGGTGATTGATGGGTGTCTCAAGGTGTGATTAGAGGGGGGAAATAGATGCAAGCAATGCACTGGCAAGGTGATCAGGGCTGGGGTCTGAGGGCATTCTGAGGTGAGGGCCAGTGATTGGGTGCCCTAGGGGCAGATTAGGGTCTAATCTGATGGGTAACAGTGACAGGTGGTGATAGGGGGTGATTGATGGGTAATTAGTGGGTGTTTAGAGGAGAGAAGAGATGTAAACACTGCACTTGGGAGGTGATCTGATGTCGGATCTGCGGGCGATCTATTGGTGTGGGTGGGTGATCAGATTGCCCGCAAGGGGCAGGTTAGGGGCTGATTGATGGGTGGCAGTGACAGGGGGTGATTGACGGGTGATTGACAGGTGATCAGGGGGGATAGATGCATACAGTACACGGGGGGAGGGGTCTGGGGAGAATCTGAGGGGTGGGGGGGGTGATCAGGAGGGAGTAGGGGGCAGATTAGGGACTAAAAAAAAAATAGCGTTGACAGATAGTGACAGGGAGTGATTGATGGGTGATTAGGGGGGGGGTGACTGGGTGCAAACAGTGGTCTGGGGGGTGGGCAGGGGGGAGTCTGAGGGGTGCTGTGGGCGATCAGGGGGCAGAGGGGGAATCAGTGTGCTTGGGTGCAGACTAGGGTGGCTGCAGCCTGCCCTGGTGGTCCCTCGGACACTGGGACCACCAGGGCAGGAGGCAGCCAGTATAATAGGCTTTGTATACATTACAAAGCCTATTATACAAAATACATGCGGCGACCTGGGTGCTAGTAACCCGCCGGCGCTTCCGAACGGCTGGCGGGTTACAGCGAACGGGGGGCAGAGCTAGTCCCCCACGGATGATCGCATCACGAATGACGCGATCGCCGCATACCCACGCCCGCAGCCGCCCCCACCAATGGGCGTATTGCGGTCGTTTGGGCCCGGACTTTGCCGCCGCCCATCGGCTGGGGGCGGTCGTCAAGTAGTTAATATAAGACATACCTGTGGTGCACTAACAATTTTAAAGCGGAATTCTAGGAATGTGAAAAATACCTAAATGTCATTACTGAAATAAAAAAAATGTAAATGCCTCATTACATTCTTCACACAGTGATCATATGAAAACTGCTGGACTCTGTACTTCAGAACTGAGTGCCCCAAACCAGAAGCCAGGTGGTTTGGCTCAGGGTACCTGCCATGGCTTTCTGCTCATGGGAACATTGGTAGAAGTTCTGCCTACATACCCTTTCACAGAATGGGACATGGAGCTTTGTGTCATTCACCTAAATTGTGTACCATGTCGTCAGATGGGAAGGAGGAGGGGTTAATAACAAAACCTCTTTCAAGGGAGTGCCCAGATATCCATTCCCACGTAGAGGAAAAAGAACCAGGAACAAAATCCTTCATTAAAAAATATAAAAAACATGAAGACATAAGACAGAGATGAACACCATGTGAGAAAACGCGGAAAAGCCGCCGCGAGTGTTCAGAGTAAGGCGGCTGATTCCGCGTCCAACGCGGCAGGTTGCGAGCATGGGCCTGCATCTGCTGGCATGACTGAACACGGAAAAACCGCCGCATGTCCTGAGAACAAGGCGATAGGATTCTGTGTCTGACACGGCAGTTTGCAGTCTCAGGCTTACGGAAGGAACGTGTTACTGTGCAGTACTCCTTACTGCTGTGCACCTGCTCCTCAGGTGCAGTCCTCAAAGTATTTCTGTTACACCAAACTCTCCTATTACCCAGGTGTCCAGAGGTTAGTGATATATTTGATTATCGGTGATACTGCAGATCATCAATAATCGGGTATATATCTGTATTCTCGGTGATACTGCAGATCACCGGTAATCAGACCCTCTCTGTGTTATACCGATTGTTCCCCGACACACACGCACATGGCCATGCTACCACGCACACATGGCCATGCTACCGTGTGTGCACATGCCCACCCCCATGCACCCGTCCTCCTGTGCTGGCCCAAATCCGCCCGTGTGCCGAACATGCGCACTGGGCAAAACGCATGAACGGCAGACCGAAAAATGCAAATGGACGCACACACCGACTGTCTGGGCGCACTTACCACTTCGGTGGATACCATCAACCAAGTGCTGGGTAATCACCGGGCGTTAATTGACGCGTTATCCGGGTCTTTACAAACCCTCCAGACGGCTGTGGATGAAGTGCGATCTCCTCCTAGCACAGACATACGTATGCCTGTACCTGAAAAATTTTCCGGTCACAGATCTGATTTCCGAAATTTTAGGAGTAGAGTGTTATCATACTTTGAGTTGAGACCTAGATCTTCAGGAACTATGGGCCAAAGGGTCACATTTATTAAGACGTTGTTATCAGGCGATTCTCAGACTTGGGCGTACAGTCTACCCGCTGGAGACTTAGCCCTAACCTCCGTAGATGAATTTTTTAAAGCTATGGCAATAATTTACGACGATCCAGACATTGCCTCGACTTCTGAGCGAAAGCTCAAATTGTTACGTCAAGGCAAGAGTCCGGTCGAGGAGTATGCTGCTGAATTCAGTAGGTGGTCAGTCTCAGCCAGGTGGGGCACCTTTGCCCTGTTAGATTGTTTCCTATCAGGGTTGTCAGATGAGGTCTCTGATCTCATGTTAAGTCAGCCTGAACCTAAGACCATTGATGAGGCCATTTCATCGGCCATCAGGATCGACCGTAGACTACGCTATCAGAGACAGACCCAAGGTAGAGACCATGTAAGGATGGTGTCCTACGCCGCGCCTCCTGTGACTCCACCTCCTCCTGTTTCTCCTCCACCCGAACCAATGCAGATTGGTCGGTCAAAGTTGTCTCAAGTGGAACGGAGACGCAGGATTTCAGAGCAGTTATGTCTTTATTGTGCAGAGGGGGGTCATAGAGTACAGAATTGCCCTAAAAAAATCGGGAAACGCTACTGCCTAGGAGTAGTTGGGGGTAATACCCTAGGCGTACAACTTTTACCCCTAGATGATAAAAGGTTGCTTCTTCCTTGTATGATTACATGGGAAGATAAATCTGAGGTCACTGAGGCTTTCGTTAATTCAGGCTCAGCGGCTAATTTTATGGATTACGAATTTGCTAAAAAATTGGGTATTCCGCTCACCCCGGTAACACCACCTATCCAAGTTACGACAGTGGATGATTCCCCTCTGCAACGTAACCGTCCTCTGTCTCAGACACCAAAGGTGGGAGTCACTATAGTGGTGCTGCATAAGGAGAAGTTGTTTTTTTGTGTGTTACACATGACAACCTCCACTATCATCCTTGGCATGCCTTGGTTGCACCTTCACTCCCCTCAGATTAATTGGGCCACTGGTCAGCTAACAAGCTGGACAGCCCATTGCCTTGATCATTGTTTAGTGAGGGTAGCCCTGGGTCAAACCAGGATTCATGTGGAGGGAGTACCAGAACAATATTGTGAATTTTCTGATGTGTTTTGTCCCAAAGCTGCAGAGAAACTGCCTCCACATCGCCCTTTTGATTGCCCCATCGATCTCCGATCTGGTTGTATGCCCCCTAGAGGTCATCTTTACAATTTGTCGGGGCCAGAAAAAATGGCCATGCAAGAGTACATCCGTGAAAACTTGGCTAAGGGTTTAATTCGCCCCTCCCGGTCGCCTGCCGGAGCAGGTTTCTTTTTTGTAAAGAAAAAAGACGGAGGCCTTCGGCCATGCATTGATTACCGGGGCCTGAATAAGATCACACTAAAAAATCGCTATCCATTGCCTTTGATAGACGATTTTCTCGAAATTGGATTTGCGGGGTGCATACAATCTGGTACGGATCAGAGAGGGCGATGAGTGGAAGACGGCCTTTAACACACCCGATGGGCATTACGAGTACCTGGTGATGCCCTTCGGGTTGTGCAACGCCCCGGCCGTCTTTCAGGAACTCATTAATGAAGTATTCAGGGAGGTGTTGGGTACATTTGTTCTGGTATATCTGGATGATATACTAATCTTCTTAGATAACCTCTCTGAGCACAGGGCTCATGTCAAATTCGTGCTGCACAAGTTAAGACAGAACATGCTCTAAATTGGAGAAATGCATTTTTGAGGTAACATCTGTCACTTTTCTGGGGTACATAATTTCCACCTCGGGCCTTTCTATGGATTCTGCCAAAGTCTCTGCTGTCCTGGAATGGCCTCAGCCTGTGGGACTAAAATCTCTCCAGATTTTTTTAGGATTCGCTAATTACTATAGAAGGTTCATAAAGGGGTACTCCACAGTCATAGCACCCCTCACCAGTCTTACTAAGAAAGGGGCAGATACCAACCACTGGTCACCCGAAGCTCTGGCTGCTTTCTCCACTTTAAAAGAATTGTTTTGCTCTGCACCCATTTTGAGACACGTTGACACCTCCTATCCCTTTATTGTGGAGGTAGACGCCTCGGAGGTCGGGGTAGGGGCTGTGCTGTCTCAGCATTCTGGGTTGCAGGAAAGATTACACTCGTGTGCCTATTTCTCTCGTAGGTTTTCACCAGCAGAGAAAAACTACGATATAGGCAAATTGGCCTTCGAAGAATGGTGTCATTGGCTAGAAGGAGCAGAACATACGATTACCGTTTACACTGATCACAAAAATTTGGAATACATTGAGGGGGCTAAGAGATTGAGTCCCCGTCAGGCACGGTGGTCACTGTTTTTCTCGAGATTCAGATTTGTAATTACGTACACTCCGGGTAGTAAAAACATTAAAGCGGATGCTTTGTCCAGATGCTTTGAGCCAGAGACAGTACAGCCCTCAGACCCAGAGACTATTATCCCACAGAGAGTAGTGTTGGCAGCCACAGAGACCTGGAAAAACTGGATGGAGACTTTAAGTCCCTTCCAGCAGGATGTCCCTGAAGGAAAACCTGAAGGGGTGATGTTTGTACCCCTGCCATTTCGTCTCCAGATATTGCAGATGTTCCACTCCCACAAAAATGCTGGACATCCTGGGGCCACTAGAACACAGGACCTTGTTGCTAGGTGTGCTTGGTGGCCTTCATTGGCAACTGACTGCAAGGAGTATGTTAGAGAGTGTGCAGTATGTGCAAAAAGCAAACCCTCCCGTCTGACACTTGTGGGAACGTTGCAGCCTTTGCCCACCCCGAGTGAACCATGGACCCATTTGTCCATGGATTTTGTGGGTGAGCTTCCAAGGTCTGAGGGCATGTCGGTCATTTGGGTGGTAGTCGACCGTTTCAGTAAAATGGCCCATTTTGTGCCCCTGAAAGGACTCCCCTCAGCCCAGGAGTTGGCCGATCTTTTCATCATCCACATTTTCCGGCTACATGGCATTCCGGAAAACGTTGTGTCAGATCGGGGAGTCCAATTTGTTTCTAAATTTTGGAGGGCATTTTGTCATCAAATGGGCATGGAACTGTCATTTTCGTCGGGCTACCACCCACAGACCAATGGTCAGACTGAGAGAATGAATCAGTCGTTGGAACAGTTTCTAAGGTGTTATGTTGCGGATGCGCAAAATGATTGGGTCAAATTCTTGCCGTTTGCGGAATTTGCGCACAATAATTTGAAAAGCTCCTCCTCTGGATTTTCTCCATTTCAGGTGGTAACTGGAAAGTTGCCTAAGTTCTCCCCACTGCCAGTAGCTTCCGCTCCATTTCCAGCTTTAGAGGCTTGGCAAAAGTCATTTAAGAACATTTGAGGGATCGTGAAAAATAATTTGGAGAAGGCTTTTCAAAGTCAGAAAGGTCAAGCTGACAAAAAACGCTCCTTAGAGTGGAAGTTCCGGCCAGGAGATTTGGTCTGGGTGTCCACACGTCATTTGACCCTGAAACAGCCCTCGCCCAAGTTAGGACCCAGATTTGTGGGCCCTTTTCCAGTGACCAGGAAGATCAACAATGTTACTTATGCCATTGATCTCCCTGCCAGCATGCGTGGTGTAAGATCCTTTCATGTGTCCCTGCTTAAGCCAGCAGTTCATGTAGGTTCCACTCCTCCTCCTCCTGTGATGGTAGATGACCAACCTGAGTACGAAGTAGAAAAGATTTTAGACTCACGTGTTGTACAGAACTCAGTGCAGTATCTAGTTCACTGGAAAGGGTGTGGTATTGAGGAGAGAACATGGGTATCTGAGTGTTGCATGCATGCAGATAAATTGAGGAGGGAGTTCCACGCTTTATATCCTGAGAAACCGGGTAGGAGCTGTCCGGAGTCCACTCCTCGGGGGGGGGGGTACTGTGAGAAAACGCGAAAAAGTGCCGCGAGTGTTCAGAGCAAGGCGGCTGATTCCGCGTCCAACGCGGCAGGTTGCGCGCATGGGCCTGCATCTGCTGGCATGACTGAACGCAGAAAAACCGCCGCATGTCCTGAGAACAAGGCGGCAGATTCCGCGTCTGACACGGCAGTTTGCACGCATAGGCCTACATCTGACAGTATGGCGGAACGCGGAGGAACCGCCGCATGCTCTGATAGCGGTGCGGCTGGTTCCGCGCCCAACACAGCGGATGGTTTACAGCATAGGTCTGGTGTGACTGGGGCTGATAGTCCACACAGGTTTAAAAGGACGCGCGCGCGCGCGCTGAGAGGCAGAGCTTTTATGACAGCCAGAAGGGAGTCAGCTGACCAAGCCGGTCAGCTGACAATTCCACCATTTCCCATTGGTCCAGCACTTAGGGGAGGCGCTGGAGAGCGCCTTGCTATATATACTGGGTGCTGGTCATTCTCTGGTTGTATGCCGTTGCGATCACTACGTGGTAGCACTCAGACCTCGCCAGTATCGGTAATATTATCTGTGTTATTATCTAGACCAGTTCCTGGGTGTTGACGATCAAGGACCTCACACCTCAGTCTAGGGAAAACTGTATATTATCTGTGTTATTACCTAGACTAGTTCCAGGGTGTTGATGATCAAGGAGCTCACACCCAAGATTAGGCATTGTTGATTATTTGTTATGACCTTCCGCTTTCCTGACTACTCTTCTGATCTTTGATTAGGCACTTCGCTATTTCTGATACTCTGTTGCCGATCTCTGCTTGTCTTAGGATTCCGCATCTGTCTCCTGTCTCTGTCCCTGATCTGTCTGTCTGTTGCCGACCCGGCTTGTCCGACCTTGAGAGCTATCTCCCCAGTTTAGAGATAGCTCACAGACCTGGGGGTGACACCCTTCTTTGGTGTCACTCACACTCTGTCCTTCCTATTCCTAGCCTGACCCCTCCCTCGGGAGAGTCTCCGGCTTATGGAAGGAACGTGTTACTGTGCAGTACTCCTTACTGCTGTGCACCTGCTCCTCAGGTGCAGTCCTCAAAGTATTTCTGTTACACCAAACTCTCCTATTACCCAGGTGTCCAGAGGTTAGTGATATATTTGATTATCGGTGATACTGCAGATCATCAATAATCGGGTATATATCTGTATTCTCTGTGATACTGCAGATCACCGGTAATCAGACCCTCTCTGTGTTATACCGATTGTTCCCCGACACACACGCACATGGCCATGCTACCACGCACACATGGCCATGCTACCGTGTGTGCACATGCCCACCTCCATGCACCCGTCCTCCTGTGCTGGCCCAAATCCGCCCGTGTGCCGCACATGCGCACTGGGCAAAACGCATGAACGGCAGACCAAAAAATGCAAATGGACGCACACACCGACTGTCTGGGCGCACTTACCACTTCGGTGGATACCATCAACCAAGTGCTGGGTAATCACCGGGCGTTAATTGACGCTTTATCCGGGTCTTTACAAACCCTCCAGACGGCTGTGGATGAAGTGCGATCTCCTCCTAGCACAGACATACGTATGCCTATACCTGAAAATTTTTTCCGGTCACAGATCTGATTTCCGAAATTTTAGGAGTAGAGTGTTATCATACTTTGAGTTGAGACCTAGATCTTCAGGAACTATGGCCCAAAGGGTCACATTTATTAAGACGTTGTTATCAGGCGATTCTCAGACTTGGGCGTACAGTCTACCCGCTGGAGACTTAGCCCTAACCTCTGTAGATGAATTTTTTAAAGCTATGGCAATAAATTACGACGATCCAGACATTGCCTCGACTTCTGAGCGAAAGCTCAAATTGTTACGTCAAGGCAAGAGTCCAGTCGAGGAGTATGCTGCTGAATTCAGAAGGTGGTCAGTCTCAGCCAGGTGGGGCACCTTTGCCCTGTTAGATTGTTTCCTATCAGGGTTGTCAGATGAGGTCTCTGATCTCATGTTAAGTCAGCCTGAACCTAAGACCATTGATGAGGCCATTTCATCGGCCATCAGGATCGACCGTAGACTACGCTATCAGAGACAGACCCGAGGTAGAGACCATGTAAGGATGGTGTCCTACGCCACGCCTCCTGTGACTCCACCTCCTCCTGTTTCTCCTTCACCCGAACCAATGCAGATTGGTCGGTCAAAGTTGTCTCTAGTGGAACGGAGACGCAGGATTTCAGAGCAGTTATGTCTTTATTGTGCAGAGGGGGGTCATAGAGTACAGAATTGCCCTAAAAAATCGGGAAACGCTACTGCCTAGGAGTAGTTGGGGGTAATACCCTAGGCATACAACTTTTACCCCTAGATGATAAAAGGTTGCTTCTTCCTTGTACGATTACATGGGAAGATAAATCAGACCCTCTCTGTGTTACACCGATCGTTACACACCAGAGTCAAGGAAAAAATTAGTGTCTCAGTCATTGTAATCCAAATAACAGGTGTCCAAAAATTTGTAATTCATCTTATATCATCTCTGTATTAAGAGAACTCCTGTCCATAATTCCCAGCTGAATAAAAACGGGGCTTTAAATGAACATTTAGTCTTTTATTCTTCCTTAAAGTTTCTTGCGGACAACATGCAAACACAATTTCAGAATTCCAAATCACAGAAGGACTGCCTGACACGTGTTTCACGGTGAAAAAAACGCTTCCTCAGAGTCATACAGTGTACACACACATCAACTGTCGACCCTCCTGGGATATGAGACCGCAGTCTGTTTAAAATATAGTGATCACTGATGGTGTCCTGGACGCTATAGCGTGGCCAGGAATGGCAAGAGACTCTTGCCATTCCTGTCCACGCTATGGCGTCCAGGACTACGTATTCCAAGGTGTTAAACTTGCCTATTTCCAGCAATACCAACCAAGGCAGTTTAAAAATAAAACAAAAAACTGTTTATTCCTGTTATGCACTTTGGCTGTTAGATTTGTTGGGGGTCCAGTCCATAGCTGTTAGCATTTTGTGAGTATGCCAAAACTGGGGAACACTGTAAAATGATTTTTAAATAAAATTTACCATATACACTTAAATATAACCTGAGATTTTAGGACTGAAAATGTTCTCCTGTTTCAAATCTTATTTGTATATGCACCCTCAACCTTATAATTTGTTATAGCTAGAATTTAAGGCTAACTGTCACATCCGCTGACCTCTTTGTCTCATCTTCACCCCACAACCCTCTAGACCAGTGGTCCTCAAACTAAAGCCCGCAGGCCGAATGTGGCCCCCTGAGGGTTTTTTACTGGCCCCACACACACAATGTATTACTTATACATGCGATTAGCTACATTTTTAAATATTGGTGGTCCGCATATAGAATAGCAGTGCTGGCACCACCCATCTACAAGGAAGCCAGAAAGCAGTAATTCGTTGGTTTCCAATCAAATTCCACATTAGGTGACACTGCTGTTCAATTGGACTGCAGGTTGTCACCTGGGTATGCTTTACTGTCTGGCCCGCAAAGACTTCTACATCATTTTATGTATACTCCGGCCCCCCAGCAGTCTGAAGTATGTTGACCCAGCCCTCAACCCAAAATGTTTGGTGACCCCTGCTCTAGACTGTAAGCTTGCAAGGGCAGGCACATTCCCCTATGCCCTGTGTGACCTTTTCCTGTGTAGTTTATCAAATGAACATGTGAACATGGACCAGTATTGGTCCGGTATTGGTGATGTTTCAAACTACACGTCAAATGTATTATTATTAATTAGTATTTATATAGCCCCGACATTTTCCACAGGGCTGTACAGAGTATATTTTCTTGTCACTTACCTGTCCCTCAAAGGAGATTACAATATAATAATCCCTAACATAGTCATATGTCGTATGTACAGTATAGTGTAGTATATGCATCGTAGTTTAGGGCCAATTTAGGGGGAAGCCAATTAACTTATCTATATGTTTTGGGATATGGGAGGAAATCAGACTGCCTGCAGGAAACCCACGCAGATAAAGGGAGAACATACAAACTCCATGCAGCTAGTGCCCTTGCTGAGATTTAAAGCGGGGACTGCAAGGCTAGAGTGCTAACCACTACGCCACCATGCATTTGTGCTCCCCACCATTGTCTGTTTTGTCTATTTACAGAGCTACAGAACTTGTTAGCACCATATAAATAGACAATTATAATAATTATAGTTGACCTCCTCTCCCTGAACATTACACAAATGCTTAAAAACTGCAAAAGGCAATCTGCATTTATGTAAAACTCTGCACACTGCGACACAAGGGGAAATGCCACACTGTGATTTGTATTATTGTGCTGCTATCTTTGTGATTGGAAAGCAACCCTTTTCATGTCCGCTTATCCTTGCCAGGGCATAGATTTCAACTTACACTTTTGCTTGCACATGCCTCTCCTGCTCTCTGGGCTGATACCACACGGCTGCAACCCCCTCGCTCTGCTATCATGCTGACAGCAGTGCTTCATATCTCAGTCAGGAGCCAATTTCAATGGCTTCTGACCACATGATCACTGTGAGCCAATAACAGTGATCACAGCTCATCTTTTGAAAGTAAAGTCTCTGGTCCTTAAAGGGATACTGTAGGGGGTCGGGGGAAAATGAGTTGAACTTACCCGCGGCTTCTAATGGTCCCCCGCAGACATCCTGTGCCCACGGAGCCGCTCACCAATGCTCCAGCCCCGCCTTCGGTTCACTTCTGGAATTTCAGACTTTAAAGTCTGAAAACCACTGCGCCTGCGTTGCCGTGTCCTCGCTCCTGCTGATGTCACCAGGAGCGCACTGCACAGGCCCAGTATGGTCTGTGCCTGCGCAGTACACTCCTGGTGACATCAGCGGGAGCGAGGACATGGCAAAGCAGGTGCAGTGGCTTTCAGACTTTAAAGTCTAAAATTCCAGAGGTGAACTGGAGGCGGGGCCAGAGCATCAGTGAGCAGCTGCGCGGGCACAGGATGTCTGTGGGGGACCATTAGAAGCCCCGGGTAAGTTCAACTCATTTTCCCCCGACCCCCCTACAGTATCCCTTTAAAGTGGACCCAAACTAAAAATACAAGATGTCAGAAATAAAATCTTTTTTCTAAAGTATAATAATAAATAGCAGCCTTTTTTCAGCTGCATGGTGACAAATATAAAATATTTTACATTTATTGGAGAAACCCCTCCCTTCCTTTCATATTGCCGGCAAATAATCCGGCAAACTGGTGGATTAGATGGTGTCCAGCAAAGGAGGAATTGCTAATGGCTGCCACCTGTATAACCCTAGTTATGCAAAGAGGAGGGTGAAAAGCATGCACTGAAATGCTCATAGGCTTGAAGGAGTGTTTATTTATATTTGTATGAGTGGTGCAACTAAATATTTTGAATTAAAAAAATGTTTGGTTTGGGTCCGCTTTAAGGAGCCAGAGCATGTGGGTGGGATGCAGTGGTTAATGTGGGAGCTCTATTTTTGTTCAGTAAAACACACAATAGTAAATAGAATAATGTAGCTATAACAAAAAAAAGATTTACTTTCGTTTTCCCCAGTTGTCTGTGTGTCATATGAAAAATACATGACAAAGATCTGACTACTTCTGTAATTACAGGGAATCATGCAATCACTATGTTGACACCTTATCAGTGTTACTGCTTTGTCTGTTGCTATGTCGTCTGATGTTATGATTAGGCTTACCCTTATCTCCTTCTTGCCACAAGATAATGTGGATCAATGTTATGTGGGTTGATGTGTAAAAAAAACCTATTTGGCACCTTTGCAGACCGGTTCAGACAGACAACTGAACCAGCAGCCAGCATGCAAAAAAGCATTTGGCAATTCTGGTGGTGCTTTGCGTGTTTGATTTTTGCATCATGTTTTGCTATAGTGGCTGGATAGTGTACTGGTTAAGGGCCCTCCCTCTGACACAGGAGACCAGGGTTCAAATCTTGGCTCTTTCTGTTCAGTAAGTCAGGACCTATTCAGGCACTATGTTAGGGCAAGACTCCCTAACACTGTTACTGCCTCTAGAGCGCACCCTATTGGCTGCAGCTCTTTGAGTCCGCCAGGAGAAAAGCATGATATAAATGTTCTCTGTCTGTCTGTCTGTCTGTCTGTCTGATGGGTTCACAGAAGCGCCTGTTGCATCCAGGGAGAAACAAGATGATGAAAAATGGCTCGATCGATTGTGTAAACAGTTGTGTCCATCGGCTGTCCATTCACTGTATATGGGCAGCATTTAAACAACAAGCATTGCGGTGCTGTTTACTGCTGCAAAAAGTCTGTCTGAACCGGCCCTAAAGGACTCCTGAAGTGAGAGGGATACGGAGGCTGCCATATTTCTTTCCTTTTAAGCTGATCCTTTGCCTCTAATCATGGCTGCATTTCTGGAAAGGCCACTAGAGCCAGGGCCTTGGGCGGCTGCATCCCAAGGGGGCAACTGCAAATGAAAGAGGGGTTGCTACACGTAAAAGATGATGCTGAAAATGTGGAGCAGCACATGAAAAAAGGGAAACTGATGCCCAAAAGAGCTGTTAATGAAAGAGAGGGGCTACAGTACATGGAGGAAAAACACATGGAAGAGGGGGCTGCACATGGAATTGGAGGGGTGCTGCTGCACATGAAAGTGGAGCCGCCACAACATACTTGTCCTGAGGGCAGAGGCGGCCTTAAAGAACCCAGGGCCTGGGGCAAGTGTCAGATGCGGGGCCTAGAGGTGACACATATGCTGTGGATACACACACATAGATATGCTATATATATGTAGATAGATAGATACACACACACACGCCTAGTGGTTAGCACTCTCGTTTTGCAGCGCTGGGTCCCCAGTTCGAATCCCAGCCAGGTCAACATTAGCACGTAGTTTGTATGTTCTCCCCGTGTCTGCATGGGTTTCCTCCGGGCACTCGGTTATGAATGATAGGATTAGATTGTGAGCCCCTCTGAGGACAGTCAGTGACTTGATTATGTACTCTGCAAAATGCTGCAGGAGATGTCAGTGCTATATAAATACATAATAACAATTTGGTAGGACATTAGACTATGACTATGGTATGGATTCGATCATGAGCTCCTCTGAGGACAGTCAGTGACTTGACTATGTACTCTGTACAGGCCTGCAGAAGATGTCAGTGCTATATAAATACATAATAATAATAATCTGGTAGGACATTAGACTAGGTCTATGGTAGGATTAGATTGTGAGCTCCTATGAGAACAGTCAGTGACATGACTATGTACTCTGTACAGTGCTGCAGAAGATGTCAGTGCTATATAAATACATAATAATAATAATAATCTGGTAGGACATTAGACTAGGACATGAGACTATGACTATGGTAGGATTAGATTGTGAGCTCCTATGAGGACAGTCAGTGACATGACTATGTACTCTGTGAAGTGCTGCAGAAGATGTCAGTGGTATATAAATACATAATAACAATTTGGTAGGACATTAGACTATGACTATGGTAGGGATTAGATCGTGAGCTCCTCTGAGGTCAGTGACATGACTATGTACTCTGTACAGTGCTGCAGAAGATGTCAGTGCTATATAAATACATAATAATAATAATATGACAGGACATTACACTATGACTATGGTAGGATTAGATTGTGAGCTCCTCTGAGGACAGTCAGTGACATGACCATGTACTCTGTAAAGTGTTGCAGAACATGTGTGAGAGGGTGATACAGACTGTAAGATAGGATAGAAAGATAAGGAGTAGAGAGCACTAGATAGCAGAGAGGGGAGAGGAAAATACAGAGAATGTGATGGTGAGGATAGTGGAAACAGAGGAGGGAAAGAGACATTCCTTACCAGGATTGCAGCCTGCCTGAGCAGTACTCTGACATGCTGGGGAGGACAAGTAAACATTCAGCAGCAGCCCCCATACACCCCCCCCCCCCCCCCCCCATTCCCTCCCATTAATTAGTGGACGTATCTTTATTGCAGCTATCTCTGTTATCTATTCTTGTTTATTACTTGCCTGTGACAGGCAAGATTCCTCCGATAATTACCACTGATAGCAGCGCTGGCTCTTGAATCTACCGGCAGAGCCTCTATGTCTGACAAGCAGCCTGGAGAGGAAGGGGGTGTGGCTGGCTGCAGAATACAGTCCATACAGAAGAGAGAGGGGGGAGGACTCCGAGCGACAGGCTGCAGGCATAGAGGACGTCACTGACTGTCAGCAGCCTGCAGCGTTATCACCTCCCACTGCCTCCTTACATCCCCAACTTCCTGAAACGGCAGTCCGTGGCCGTCTGCAGCAAATTCTGAAGCATAGCTGCTGCGGATTGGGTCGGGCTGGCTGCACAGACCCAGCAGAAGGTGAGGGGCCCTCTTCAGGTGCGGGGCCTAGGGCGATTGCCCCACTTGCCCCCCCCAAAGGCCGGCTCTGCCTGAGGACACAAAAATTATAAATCCTGCCTTGCCTCTAATACTTTTAGCCATAGGCCCTGAACAAGCATGCAGCAGATCAGATGTTTCTGACATTTTTGTCAAATCTAACAAGATGTGGTACTATAAGGTCTCTTTCACAGTGCAACGTTAAAGTCGCACGTTAGAAAATGTTTTAACGTGGACTAACGCACAGCAATATTAAGTTTGTGCAACATTCACAGTGCTCACGTTGCGTTGTGTGTAATGTGTAGCAATATTTAGAAAGTGCTGCATACTGTGCGTTTAACAATAAATCTGCTGCGTTGTGTGTGTTGCACATGCTCAGTAATGTTTGTTTTTGTTTTTTTTAATGTAATGCATGCACCGTTTTCGTTCCATCACTGTGCGACGCAAAAAGGCCCACCAAACGCAGGGCTAAAGAATGTACTATAACGTCCAAGTTATAGTCTTTCAATGTGTTGCATTAGGGGCACGTTATGCGACCTTAACGTCGCATCAAACGCAACGTCTCACTGTGAAAGAGGCCTAAAAGTATATATCTTGCAAGGGTAACAGTTTGGAGGTGTGTAGAAGGTACAGAAAACTCAGGGCAGATCTGGGCAACTCCAGAGCAGAATGAAATTGACTTTGCTATGATCGTTTCATGGATACCAGAAAACATTCAACTACAGGGTAAAACAGCTACAAATATCTTGATTAAACCAACCTTGAAAATACTCTTGCAGATTATAGTGCAATGTGAAGAACAAACAGGTATTTCCTCCCTAATAACTTTGAAAGATAACAAGGGATTTCCACCTGCTAACGGTTTAACCTGATTTAAAAGAAATAATATTGCAATAGAAACTAGAATACTTGACTTATTGGGCAATAAAGAGCTGAAGATTGATAGTATTCTAAATAAATATGAAAGGAAAGCATGCTGGTGGGTGAATCAAATAAGTAGTTATATTAATAAATTAGGAGTAGCAGGTAAAAAAATAAAGGAGAAATTAAGTATATTTGAGAAAGTAATCTATACAAAGAGATATCCAAAGGGCATAATCTCCTTTTATTATGATTTTCTTGCTGATTGTATAGCTCAAAACTCCCGACGTATTGTCAGGGTTGGGAGAGAGACCTGGGGGTGAACCTAGCTGAAGGATGGTCTAGTGCAGTGTTTCCCAACCAAAAATTTGGTCAGAAAGTGTTCCCCGGGCCGGAAAAGGTTGGGAACCACTGGTCTAGTGTATGGCAGAGAGTCAATGCGATTCAGGCAACCAGTCTGCGGTTAGTACAATATAAAGTGTTGGCAAGGTGGTATATGACCCCTGAAAGGTTAAATAAAATCTCAATATCCTATAGTGATCAGTGCGGAAAATGCAAAAAGGGTCTAGGCGATGAAGTACATATGTGGTGGAGATGCCCAGAAATTCAAAAATTTGGGGGAAATATGGAATCTTTTGTGGCGGGAAGAGAAGTAATGAGAGGTGAGAGACTGGGAAAAAAAGAAAAAAGAGAGAAAAATTAACAGCAGAGGGAGTAATTTTCAGCATCTCAAATCAGGGAGACGATAAAGTGATGAGGCTTCTAAAAGAGATAGGAACATTAGTAGGTAAGGCTTTAATTGCAAGATATTGGAAAAGTAATCAGATTCCAACTATAGAAGAGTGGTGCAGCTATATGGGTGAAGTCCTGGGTTCACGTGAGAAAGCAATGATGGGGGAAGTGCGAAAAGTACAGGACTATAGAGATATATGGGAGGAACCGCTATAAGAATGGGAGACCAATACTTTGTGAATAGACTCCAGGAAATGCTGGTAGTGGAAATTGGAAAACATAAAGAGTGATAGTAGGTGGGAAAATTGGAGATCCGTTGGTCTGCCTTGTTAGCTGTATTTTTCGCTTGTTAGCTGAATCTTTTTCTTTCTTTTTTGAATGGATCGGCCACATTAATGATTGATAGATAGCGTAGGTCTGCTTTCTTTTAAGTTCCTGCTCCTGGGGTGTGGGGGGGGGGGGGGGGAGAGAAAATTATGAATGAATGTGTGATTGGATGTATGGACCTTTGTGTATATCGGGCTTCACGTTGTTAGAATTTAAGTATTATATGATTTAATTCATAGGCCTCAGTTACTTTAACTGAGGTTAATTAACTTAGGACTTGATTTGAAGAGTATGCCTTTAAAGAGGATTTCTAGAAGCACTGGCGACGAACAACATAAATATGAGCCATTGTTATGAAAATATTCTCACAAGAACATTAAACAAATGGCCTCTTCAGAACATGATGACAGTTCTTAGACCTAGGTAATAGTTCGGGCATGAGCAGTAAAGACCGTGCCTGTCATTATATCACAAGGTTTTATCAGCCAATAGCAGGCGATGAGTTCCTGCTCAGATGATGTCACATTTAACTCTTTAGTGGTTGGTACTAAAGCAGCTGACGGGCTCCAGAGAGCCTCTTCTGACTACTGCTGCTTCTTCTGATGTCTGGCTGATGACTTCCACCCTTTTACTTTTATTGTAATGTATTGTCATATTATCTAACTGTATGCTGTATATAGGCCTCAGTGCCACGTAGTATAGATGTAACCTAAGAGAGGCCTGATCTAGCTATTAGAGATAGATCAAGTATGCAAGTAAAGCAAAGAGGACTTACTACAGACCAATTGCTTCGCTGAGATCTAGCTGTTAGAGATAAGCCTCTGTATATCTGTTTACTGAATAAACTCCTTGAAATTGTGATGATGCCTAAGAAGTTTTATTTCCTATGCTGCTTGCTGTGATGAGAGTCAAGTTATCACACTCCCTGTGATATGGTGCCGAACGAAGGTGTAGTGTTGTTGCCAATAGCAACCAATGTATAGATTCTTACACACGTATGTATATGTGTGGATTAGTAGGTTCTGGGTGTCTTGTTTTATATGAGATTTAATTAAAGATATACGGACTATGATGCAAACTTGGGCCCGAAGCCACAGGAGCATTGCTGCAAAGTGCATCTAATAGGCTGGGCAATAAATTGAGCTGAGGTCCGGAAAAAAAAAATCTGACAAAATGCATGCTTGTTTCTGGTGTGATTCAGACACTACTGCAGCCTAATAGATCAGCAGGGCTGCCAGGCAATTGGTATTGTTTAGAAGGAAATACATATGGCAGCCTCCATATACTTCTCGCTTCCGGTTTCCTTTAACGCCTGTTTTATCTAACTTTTTAGCATAAAGACATGCAATACCAGTGGTGGCGTAGCAAAGGAGCTATGCGCCCCATGCACGTTTCATATAACACCCTCTCAAGCACTCTATACATAACAATTGATATGGACACCAAAACCTACCAAGGACAAACCACAGTGTCAGAGAAGTGTAAACAGGAAATGGGAGCTGTTTGTTAATGACTAGCTGTTTGTTAAAGGAGTTATCCGGGCTTTCAAAAGAAAATAAAGGCTACTTACCGGGAGCTTCCTCCAGCCCCAAGCTCCCAGGACCTCCCTCGCCGCACCTCTGCGCGCAGCCGTTCGCCGGAGCTCCGTCCCGGTCCCCGGCGATGACATCAGAGCGACCTGGAGGTCGCTCTATACTGCGCCTGCGTGAGCGGCGCTGTCAATCACCGCCACGTGGGCCGGAGCGGACTGCAGTCCGCTCCGGCCCACGTGGCGGTGATGCAGTCTGCTCCGGCCCACGTGGCAGTGATTGACACCGCCACTCACGCAGGCGCAGTAGAGAGCGACCTCCAGGTCGCTCTGACGTCATCGCCGGGGACCGGGACGGAGCTCCGGCGAACGGCTGCGCGCAGAGGTGCGGCGAGGGAGGTCCTGGGAGCTTGGGGCTGGAGGAAGCTCCCGGTAAGTAGCCTTTATTTTCTTTTGAAAGCCCGGATAATTCCTTTAATGACTACTAGTGATGATCAATGATATGCAATACTTATGCAAATGTATGTACATTTTTATGCAAATATATGCAGCTTGAAATTGGACCAATCAGTTTAAACCTAGGAGGGACTTGATTGGTCCATTTTCAAGCTGCATATATTTGCATAAAAAAATAACATAAATTTGCATAAACTCAGAAATATTTGCATGTCTTTGATCATCCCTAATGACGTCTATTATTTAAAGCAGATACAAACAGAGGTGACATTTACCAGCATAAGACCAATAAAGACCTAGCGCAATGGTTGAAGGAGGGCCCAGACTATACCAATGTATACCAGTTCCTAAGGCTCGGTTCCCACTTGCCCCACATCACGTATGGCCAGCCGAAGCGCAACGCTCCGATGGTCATCTGTGGTCCAGCTGGAGCTCGGGGCAGAGGCATTACCTCCATAGGCTATATGGGAAACACATCTGCTCTTCCGGAATTATCCACTTACTGCAATGGATCTAATGAATCCATTGCAGACTGTCAAGTGTGAATTTTTCCTATATATAAAATATGAGCCGTTCACTGTCAGTTTTGCAATGAACGGAGAACGGACATTTTGCTCAAGTGGGAACACAGGCTTACGCCTGGCTATAGCAGCTTATAACAAGCTCAGATAAATATTGTAAGCATGGGAGTTTCCTCCACTTTATCATCAGCCCTTACATCCATGAGGCGGGAAAGGGATACCTTTCAAAGAGGGGTAACATTGCCCCCCCCCCCCCCCCTCACAAAACAAATATGCAGCCAAATGACAAATGCGGAGAAAAGTCCCTGCATCATATATGCCACATCCAGGTCGTTCCCGACTTAAGAATGCCCGCCGATAGGAACTGCCAATCCTCTGCAATGTCGGGAACTTCCTACATTGTTCCCCTGTGGGTCTCCTGCTCCCCTGTGTATCCTCCTCCTCCCCCGTATATAATTATCAGAATCGGCAGCATGGTTCACCTAATCCACGGCTCCGGGGTGATCACAGACCTCTCCTCTCCTTCACTGTGTCTCTAGTGCCGGCTTCTGTTGATCACGTCATCAAAAGCTTCACAAGACGCTACTGGACTATGGATGCAGCCGGTTTATTATATTTTTTTTTTCCCCTGGTTTTTGCCCTCTGAACCTACCGTCTTTCCCCGAATATAAGACACTGTCTTATATTCTTTTTGGGGAGGAAATGTGTGCTAGGGCTTATTTTCGGGGGTGGGAGGGGCTAGACGCTTTGTGTATGGGCAGGTGCGTGGTCTCTTACCGCACCTACCTTGTGGCTGCGTCCCCCTCCGTTCCTGGTAATTCCTCCGGTGGCAGCGGCATTGTAATGGATCTGTGAGGGCGCCCTTTGATCTTCACGCAGTACGCCAGGCCGGCTCTGCGCTGGCGCTCTCTTCCTGTCATCATGTGCGCCCAGCAGATGCGTCCCAGGCGCACATTGATTAATCAATGTGCGCCTGGGACGCATCTGCCGGGCGCACATGATGACAGGAAGAGAGCGCCAGCGCAGAGCCGGCCTGGCGTACTGCGTGAAGATCAAAGGGCGCCCTCACAGATCCATTACAATGCCGCTGCCACCGGAGGAATTACCAGGAACGGAGGGGGACGCAGCCACAAGGGAGGTGCGGTAAGAGTCCACGCACCTCCCCATACACACAGCGCCCCCCCCCCCCCCCCCCCCCCCAGCTAGGCCTTATTTTCGGGGTAGGCCTTATATTTCAAGCATGCTTGAAATATAAGGGAGGCCTTACTTTCGGGGTAGGTCTTAAATTAGGGGAAAGACGGTAGGTGTGGAAATATGAAAGAAAATACAAAAAATATGGTATGTAGATACCATACACATGAAAATAGGAAAAGTCACCTTACAATCTTTTAACTGAGCGATGGTTTATGAAATTATTCTTCTGGACCATTTGGCTTTTTTATAGCACAGTGTTTCCCTGAAACATGAAGATGTGTAAGTGAATAGTGAAAAGTTGTTGATCCCAGAATACCGTTGATCCCATTTTACTTTGTGAGAAAGCATAGTCTGTGTCTTGAAAAAGTCAGTTTTAACTTCTACTGAAAACGTTTCTTTTTAATTCTGACATGAGAACATGGCTCAATAGCTTTGGAAATGCAGTGAGCATTATATCTCTTCCGAGATCATATCTAATGGGGCACTACAGTAAGGTGGTAAGTGATCAATGATAAGTAGGCATTGATCATTCATCATATCTAACAAATGTACAACTAGATTAATGGTCACACGGATTGGGAGACACAATTCTGGAGCAAAGAAGCTACAAACTGAATGAAAATAATTCTATTGTCAGGTGGCATGGTTAAACTGTGGTAGCACTCTCAACTAATACTAATAGGGTCTCCAGTTCAAAGCTGGGACAGGACACTGTCTGCATGGAGTTTGTATTTTCTCCACTTTTTTTTACTTCCCATGTTTTTGTGGGTTTACTCTCATATCCCAAAACATAGCAATAGGTTCATTAGTTCCTTCCAAAACTAGCCTTTAGACTATTATAGCTACATAATACATATGATAAGGATTAGATTTGTTATCTTCTATGAGGGAAAGCTAATGACTTGATGGTATACTCTGTGCTGTGCTGCAAAAGATATCAGTGTTGTATAAATGTGCAATAACAGCTAATCACGTTTCAGTTGGATATGAATGTAAATGCAACAAAATAAAATCATCTCTGAGAATGTTGATATTTCTCTGGGGTTAGTAAATCCACCCTATTGCGGTTTGTGTGTGAGTAACTGAGCATACTGAAATTCAGGGCAATGGGCAGATGCAGTAACACTTTATTAATTAGGTGGTAAGTGCTGTTAAGCTTAATTTCTATCTCATGGCCTACACCCAAGCTGAGATCATGGTGTTAATAAGCATGCTTCCTCTTCATTGTTTGAATCATTTATATTTCACATGTGAAGAGAAGTCACACACAATCCTTTCCTCTTGTGTTTGGACATGTTGAATAGGCCAATACTTTGTTATGGGCCCGTTTACACATGTCCATTTTAACATATTTGTTTTTATCGACTGTGTTACAGCAACAGACAAAACAGAACGCTATAATTTTTCTCGGATGGCAGATGCTTTAAAAAAAGAGAGCTCTACTTACCTGGGGTGTCCTCCAGCCCCTGGCAGCTGCTATGTTCCTCGCCGCAGCTCCGGTGTCTTGGGATCCCCTCCATTTCAGATGCCGACCTCGCCAGGACAGCCTCCACTGCGCCTGTGCGAGCGCCGCTGTCAATCACGCTCACGTGGTCTGGAGTGTTCTGTGTAGGTCCTGTGCAGAACTAATGCACCTGTGCAGAACACGCCAGACCACTTGAAGGCAATGGAGACCAGTAGATGCCGGCCTGGCGAGGTTGGCATCTGAAACCGGTCGGGATCCTGGGACACCGGAGCTGCTGCGAGGGACATAGCGGCTACCAGAGGCTGGAGGAGGCCAAGGTAAGTAGATCTCATTCTTTTTTTGCTGCTCGGATGTTTCCTTTAAAACAAATATTGAAGGCATCAACAACAAAAAGGGGGATGGGAAGAGGGGATTGCATTAGTGATGATAACACTTTACAGAGTACATCTACATTACAATGCACATAAGTGATGATCGTGATGTGCTAATTATGATTTCGTGAAATTTCCCATAATTTTTATAATTTCAATTACAACTGTAATAGAAAATAGTAATTGCGAAATATTATGTGAAATTTCATGTTATTATGACTATATGCATCATTTTCATAATTATTATTATTTTTTGTAGTAGGTAATTTGTAAGTACGCATAATTTTTGTGTAATTACAATAAAATGATGATTAATTTTCGCATAGTTTTTTGTAATTACAAAATTATGAAAAAATTATGCAATGGAATTGTTCATGTGTAGGAGAAATCATAGAGAAGCATGTAATCAGTGTGCTCAGATTATGGATTTGTTAGGTTCTGTTTTGCTGTGATCACTTAAGCCAACACAGACACAGATGTTGCTTTTTTTAAATCTTGTTAAAGTGTTTAGAGCAAGTGAGGTATGTTCCAGTGTTCGATGTGGAGCAGATATGCCGAAATCAAACCAACGATTTAGACCTTTATACCTTCCAGGTGGTTCTGGGTCACCATGAGCTGTCTGGGTACGCCTGTGAGCCAGAGGCGTTTCTAGCTGTTTTGTCACTCCAGGCAACAAGTCCTGTGTCACCCCCCCTCCCCCCCCCAAAAAAAAAACAACAAGAAAATAAAACACACACCCACACACTAGAGAATGGGTCCTATAGTGTGGACACATAATACAGGGAGTCCATGAGATACAAACAATCTGCCGATCCTGTCACATTTTGTTGCATGCCCCCTACTTGCACTACCCCAGCTTAGTGTGTAAATGCTGAGCATAGCACAGCAGAAGCTGTGCTCTTACGACTCTGTTGGAGTCCAGTGCTGTGTCCGCTCACCACTCACCCTAGTGCCCAGCATCTCCTACCGCATGTAGCGTGATTACACACTACATGAGAAGAGTGAGATGCCAGTACTAGAGGGAGCAGAAAACAGACAGGATGGTTGCACAAGCACAGCACTGGGGGCGGGGATTAATCAGGGGCATGGCGTCCTCCAGGACCAATGCCACTCCAGGCAGTGGCCTGGAATGCCTATGCCTTAAAACGCCCCTGCTGAGAGCTGTAGATAGCTTTCCCACCCCATGCCTGATAGACTTCAGATCAGGCTCCTGCTGACCAGAATGGAAGGAGTATTTTGGAATGCAGCATAGAAGAGGTAAAATCAGAAGCACATACTGTACAACAGCAGCCGTGCCATGTGCCACACTGACTGCAGCTCTGCACTGCCAGGGTGATACACACATGGGACAGTAAGGGATTGAGGTGGGTTTTGTGGGTAGTCTGACATACTACTGAATTGTACAGGGAGTCTGCAGCTATGGCACAGTGCTTTAGGAGCTGCTTGGGTAAACTTGCTGGGCTCTGACTGGTCTGGCTTGCTGCAGGCTGCAAGCGAGGTTAACCAAGGCTAATAGTGGTTCCTTGTGTCAGTGTCCAGGCTGCCGGAGTCATTACCCCTCCCCATCCCATCTTCACACCCTCTGGTTAGTAATTGTCATCCCTTCTCCCCCCACCCCACTGTTCAATCACTGTCACCCTTCTCGCCCACTCTGACCAACAAAGAGGAGAATGAAAGAAAATTATTCATCCAAATAAAAGCAACAAAATCAGGAAGAAAGAGGAAAAAAAATAACTGCAGGAGATAGGATCTTGGAATAAGGGAGACAGTAAAATGATAGAGACAAAAAACTTAGAACGATGAAATAAGGTGTATGGCGGGGGTGATTTAGAAGATGAAGGCCCATTGATAAGTTTGCTAGTTGCTACATGTAATAGTGAAGTGAAAGTAAATAAAAAGGTTAAGAGTAGGAAGGAAGGTTGGTCTGTTGGGGTGTGAAATGTGTAGATATGACCAAGCTCAGTTCAGCTTCCTAATTAATTGGTAATTAGGAAGAAAAAAAACGCTACATAGAAATCAGAAGCAATACTTGAAATTAAAATTAGGAACTGTAAGGAGATTTATAAAAATAAATCAGCAACAAAGAATGACATGAAAAAGAAGATAACTTGTGGAAATTGTTACTAAACTGATAAGATGACCCGCTAGGAGTTTCCTGTATAGGTGATTTATTAGAAGTTTCTGCACATTGTACTGGACATAAAACGGAAGGCATAAGTGACTTGCCATATGGCAAGTTTATATAGGGTTAAATAAATTCCCAATATCTGAATAAGGGAAACACTGACTGTTGCTTTGCAAAGTTGCTCACAGTGACGTCAGAAGAAAAAAGCTATTTTTGCAAGAGCATATGCATGATCAGGATGTGGGCAGACATATGTAACTATCTTTGAACGCAAATGGAAAGTAGAGAAGGAAGGGAGACAAGAAATGGAGGACAAGGCAGGAAGCAGAGGGAGATGGAGTAGGGAGGGGAGTAAAGGCAAGGGGAGCTGAACAATACAGCAGAAGTATGAGGTCATCAGGCTCATTGCCAACAAAATTAAAGAGCAAGTATGGCATAAATGGTCTTTTTAAATATAATTAAGCAATTAGCATAAGGAAACGAGGCGAGCTCAGATAAGGTGAGCCCACAAATAGTAAGTATAAAGTAGTACAAATGGATCAATATAGTAATAATGAATCTGAAGTATTGAAAATACACAACTATACATATTGTAATTAATGATACGTGAACATACAGATTTATTTATTTATATAACAGAAAACATATACTGTGTATATACAATACATACAAACAACAACAAATAAGCTAATAAACAGAAGGAGAATAAACAACACAATGGGCATGATTCACAAAGCCTGTTCATCCGTTTTCATTGTTTTCACCTCATCTATGTTACATTTTTAAGCTCCCAAAGATAAAAAAAATATATATCTATAATTAAGGTAAGAAAAAGTAATGTTGAAATGAAGGAACAACTTACTTTGAGTGATTATTTTGCTTGTAAATGTGCTAAAATGTTATTTTTAATAATCAGGAGAAAAATAAGTCATTTACATGTATGAGAAGTTTTGTGAATTGATCCCAATGTGTTAAATACAAAATGCTTGTAACTTTACACCTTCAAACTCTGTCCAGAAATAAATTGAGTAAGGACCTTGCAGCTACAATGGGGCATCCCATATATCACAAAAAAGGGGGCAAAGCTCACAGTCTCTCCCCATGTATATATCTAAAACACCTAATACCAGCTTAGTTATCATAGTGCTCAAATGCGTTTGCTGGTCATTTTTTTCTCCTTTTAATCTTGAAAACTTGACCAGAAGTAAGAGAGTAGAGTCATTTTCAGAGTCTGTGGTCCATATGCATTTCATTTTTCTCCTGAATTTTTATGGAGGAGATGTTTTCATATCTTACCAATAAGATTCCATTTGGTCCTCCAGCAAGGAAGAAATGCTAAAAATAAGTTTAAGGCCTTGGACCCACTAAGCCAGCATTTCTCAAACCTCAAACCGGTCCTCATGACTTCCCAATGGGGCATGTTTTGCAGGCAACCTCACCTATGCACAGGTGGGGTAATCAGTGTCTCAGCTACATGGAATCCACACAGCTAAGACACTAATTACCCCACCTGCACGTTGGTGATGAGGTTGCCTTCAACAAATGCACTGTTGGTGAGTCACGAGGACAGGTTTGAGAAACACTACACTAAGGGCTTGTGATTTGTAAAGCTAATACAGTATTGTAACGCTAAGTGTTAGCAAATAACAGAGTTCTGATTAGTTGGTGATCTGCAGTATCACCAATAATGCAGATACTATATCCGAATATACGGTGATCTACAGAATCACCAATAATACAAATATAGCAAACACTTAAGGAAAATATGTGACCTTAGTCACTACTTTAATACACAGAGTGTAGTGATTGGTGCGAACAGTAAAAAACTGATAGATACTCAGCAGTAAGCTCACCAGCGGAGCTGATGGTTACTGATAGCAGAGCAGAGCACCCCTCACCAGTGACAAGGGCTCACTGGTGAGAGAGAGAGGTCAGACAGATCGAGTCGGCAACAGACGGGCAGATACGGTACAAAATCGGTAGGCAGAATCAGAGTGAAGTTCAGGCAATAGGTCAGCAACAAGATCAGATAGGCAGAGGTACAAAATCAGTAGACAGAATCAGAGTGAAATTCAGGCAATAGGTCAGCAACAAGATCAGATAGGCAGAGGTACAAAATCACAAGGCAGAGAGAGTAGTCAGGAAAGGCAAGAGTCAAACACAGATAATCACAATATAATAATAATCCTAATCTAAGTGTGAAATCCCCGGGTTCCTGCCGGATCAAAGCACACAAGGATCTATCTAGGTCTGAGTGCTTACACAGTGTATTCGCAACAGCAGGCAACAGGCAACTGAAGCCTGTGTCTTTTATGCAGGAAGGGAATCCTCAGAGCCGCCCAGCCAATCAGCGGCGAGGTGCGTCCCCCGTGATGTCAGCCGACCCGCAGATCAGCTGATGTGTCTACGGGACGTGTAAAGGTCTCGCCGCTGGCCGCGTGCATGCTGAGGGTGAGAGTCCCGTGCGCGGCGTGCGCAGCTGAACGGCAGGGATGGCGGCGGCGGTCACATTGCTCTCCGTGACCGCCGTATCCCTGCCGCTCGTTACAAGTATAATACTATATAGGCCATATGCAATTCACTTTTTCTCCTGAGTTTTCTCCTAGGAGATAATTTTTCATCTTCAATTTAAAATAACTTTCCATCATATTACAATTGATTAAGTACCAAAAATTAGATGAACAAGTACTATCAAAATTATTGTGAGTATTTTCTTGCTTACTTGTGGTTTGAAATGTATTTTATTGACAAGTTTAAAAAGATCACCTAGGAGAAAACTAAGGAGAAAAAGTTACAGTAGAATGCAAAAGTTTGGGCAACCTTGTTAATCGTCATGATTTTCCTGTATAAATCGTTGATTCTTACGATAAAAAATGTCAGTTAAACATATCATATAGGAAATACACACAGTGATATTTAAAAAGTGAAATGAAGTTTAGGGCAATAATTGTTTAAACAAAATTAGGCAGGTGCATAAATTTGGGAACCACAAAAAAGAAATGAAATCTATATTTAGTAGATCCTCCTTTTCAGAAATTACAGTCTCTAAATGCTTCCTGTAGGTTCCAATGAGAGTCTGGATTATGGTTGAAGGTATTTTGGACCATTCCTCTTTACAAAACATCTCTAGTTAATTCAGGCTTGATGGCTTCCGAGCATCACACCACAGATTTTCAATTATATTCAGCCCTGGGAACTGAGATGGCCATTCCAGAACGTTGTACTTGTTCCTCTTACTGAATGCCTTAGTAGATTTTGAGCAGGGTTTAGGGTCATTGTCTTGTTGAAAGATTCAGCGCGGTGCAACTTCAGCTTTGTCACTGATTCCTGGACATTGGGCTCCAGAATCTGCTGATACTGAGTGGAATCCATGTGTCCCTCAACTTTGACAAGATACCCAGTTCTTGCACTGGCCACACAGCCCCACAGCATGATGAAACCACCACCCTATTTTACTGTAGGTAGCAAGTGTTTTTCTTGGAATGCTTTGTTCTTTTTCCTCCATGCATATCGCCCCTTGTTATGCCCAAATAACTCATTTTATTTCATTTCATCAGTCCACAGCATCTTATTCCAAAATGAAGTTGTCTTGTCCAAATGTGCTTTAGCATACCTCAAGCGGCTCTGTTTGTGTTGCGGGCGGAGAAAAGTCTTCCTCTGCATCACTCTCGCATACAGCATATCCTTGTGTAAAGTGCGGCGAATGGTTGAACGATGCACAGTGACTCCATCTGCAGCAAGATGATGTTGTAGGTCTTTGGTGCTGGTCTGTAAGTTGACTCTTGACTGTTCTCACCATTCGTCGCTTCTGTTTATTCAAGATTTTTCTTGGTCTGCCACTTCAAGCCTTAACTGGAACTGAGTCTGTGGTCTTCCATTTGCTCAATATATTCCTAACTGTGAAAACAGACAGCTGAAATCTCTGAGACAGCTTTCTTTACCCTTCCCCTAAACCATAATGGTGAACAATCTTTGTCTTCAGTTCAGTTGAGAGTTGTTTTGAGACCCCCATGTTGCTACTCTTGAGAGAAAATTGAATGAGGAGGGAAACTTACAATTGACCCCCTTAAATACTCTTTCTCATAATTGGATTCACCTGTGTATGTAGGTCAGGGGTCACTAAGCTTACCAAGCCAATTTGAGTTACAATAATTAGTTCTAAAGGTTTTGGAATCAATAAAATGACAACAGTGCCCAAATTTATGCACCTGCCTAATTTAGTTTAAACAATTATTGTGCACTTTCTTTGAATCCAACAAACTTCATTTCACTTCTCAAATATCACTGTGTGTTTCTCCTATATGATATATTTAAGTGATATTTTTTATCGTAACAACCAATGATTTATACAGGAAAATCATGACGATTAACAAGGTTGCCCAAACTTTCGCACCCCACTGTAATTGCATATGGGCCTATGTGTGTGATCCCACTTCAGGGATGTGTTTTGTTTTTCTAAATCCCCCATAGCATTACATTAGCAAGAGTTTTTCAAATCACAGAGCTGCTAGTGGCTCCCAGGCCTAATATTGCATTTTTTTTCCTACGTTTTAGTACTTTTTCAACTGTTGGTGGAAAATTATTTTGTGCATCAGTTGAAAAATTATCTCCAGGGAGAAAACTCAGGAGAAAGGTTAATTTCTCCTATTGTCTGTAGGAGTAAATGTTAATGCTGCCTGGATTGCAACTGAGAACTTTTAAATATATACATGAAGAGCAATGATTACAATTCTCACAACTGGAGGCACTTAACAAGTATAATTCATTTTCAAACCTATGTAACAGGGACTTCGTAAGAGGTTGCCTATAGATATTGACCTTCTACAAAAGGGATGCCTTGGGTAGAATTTTATCTATTGGATCATCTTGTTTGATAAAGCATCAATAGTTTGTAACATATGCTTATTGCAGAAAGCAGCATTATCCACTTCCCCTCCCCTGGATAACTACGTCCCTGGAAATTCCCTCTTCCCCTTGCAGGAAATTAGCTACTACGTCCCTTGTCACTGCACATTCCCGCACTCTATTCCCCCCGAGCACGATCCCGTGCTCGTTGACGCTGCCGATTTTTAGACAGGAGATGAATGAATGGGAACGCAGACAGCAAGTAGATGGCGCGATCATTTGTTTACTTACGATGGAACCCATGCACAGATTACTTCCTATTTAACATACTATAGGTACGCTTAAGGAAGTAATGCACGAGGACATCTTGTGGCCAAATAGTAAAATTACACTTCCACACAAACAATTTTTTTTTTTTAAAAAGACCCAAAAATACATTTAAACTTAACACTTTACCTCCCACACTATTCCATAATCACCACAAAAAAATTTGCATGCAAATAAAAAAATTACAAATTAAAAAAATACATAGTTACTTTATGGACTTAACTTGTTAAATATATATGTCAAGAGATTATATTACTGTTAGTTTTTAAACTATGGGCTTGTAAATAGTGACGGACGCAAAACTGAAAAAATGCACCTTTATTTTCAAATAACATATTAGCGCCATTCATTGTACTAGGGAAATATTTTAAACGGGACAAATTGGCAAATAAAATGTGTGGGTTTTATTTTAAAACTATAATGGCCAAAAACTGAGAAAGAATGATTTTTTTCAATTTTGTTCTTATTTTGCCTGTTAAAATGTTAAAAATAGTTCCTAGCAAAAAGTACCCCCCCCCACTGATAAGTAGTAATAAAGTTGTAGGCGAATTAATGGAAGGCGTGCTGACAGATGAAAATTGCTCTGGTCTTTAACTACTTCAGCCCTCAGTCGTTTTCACTTTATGCATCCGAGCAATGTTCACCTCCCATTCATTAGCCTATAACTTTATCACTACTTATCACAATTAACTGATCTATATCTTGTTTTTTTTGCCACCAATTAGGCTTTCTTTGGGTGGTACGTTTTGCTAAGAGCTACCTTATTGTAAATGTATTTTAACAGTAATAATAAAAAAAAACGGAAAAAATTCATTATTTCTCAGTTTTCGGCCATTATAGTTTTAAAATAATACACGCCTCCATAATTAAAACCCACATATTGTATTTGCCCATTTGTCCCGGTTATTACACCGTTTAAATTATGTCCCTATCACAATGTATGGCGACAATATTTTATTTGGAAATAAAAGTGCATTTTTTCTGTTTTGCATCCATCACTATTTACAAGCTTATAATAAAAAAAATAGAAGTATTTTATCTTTACATGCATATTTAAAAAGTTTAGACCCTTAGGTAAATATTTGTGTTTTTATTTTATTGTAATGTATTGTTTTTTTATTATTATTAAACATTTTATTTGGGTATTTTTGGGAGGGTGGATGTAAATAGTATTTTTTTTAATGTGTATATATATATATATATATATATATATATATATATATATATATATATATATATATATATATATATATATATATATATATATATATATATATATATATATATATATATATATATATATATATATATATATAATATATATATATATATATATAATATATATTTTTTTATTTTTTTTATGTAGATGTTGTTTTACTTTTTGGCCACAAGATGGCAACCTTAGATTTGTTTACATGACGTCACTCTAAGCGTAACATGTACGCTTAGGGGGGCGTAGGAGGCAGAAAAAGCAAGGCTTCCGATAGAAGCCGTCTCTTTTTCTGCGGGGGAGAGGAATCGGTGATCGGGCACCATGGCTCGATTCATTAATTCCTAGGCTAACAATTTGCGGCCGGGAGCACGCGTGAATGGCCTTGCGAGCCCACATGGCCTTCTGGACGTAGCTTCTATGTCCAGGAGGGGAAAGTAGAGAACCCGAGGTGGGTTTGATAAATCATATTAGGACACAGAGGCATGTTCTGTATACAGTGACCTGCCTCTGCGTCCTTCCAGTGTTCCTCTTTGGGGACAGCAGAGCCCCTGGGGCTGGAGGCACAATGGAAGGACACAGAGGCAGGTCATTGTATACAGAACATGCCTCTGTGTCCTAATATGATTTATCAAACCCACTTCAGGTTGTCTTTAAGGGGAAAAACCCTTGGAGGCGAAGTGGTTAAAGTAAGGATGTTGTGTTGTCTATTGTTTTTATTTATTTATGCCACCAAAGATTAAAGATAAACCATTAATACATTTTTATTAATTATTGGATTTATATAGCGCCAACATATTAAGCAGCACTGGAACTTTCTTTTACTTTTTAAGGACTTCTTAGTATACTCTCTTGCCATTAGACAAGTTTTCAAAATAGAGGCTGTACATGTCTTTTTGCATTACATCTGTGGCTAAGGTTGCAGGGTCGTTTTCCTTGCTCTTTGAGGCTAAAATAAATAAATCTTCTGGCTAACTTTAACAGCACAATGAATACAAATATCTCTGTTGTCACCTCTCATTTCATGATGTCTGCAGCATTGAAAGAGTGCAGAGTGAGGCTGTGCAGGGGGCACACCCTGATTACAGGAAGGATGTACAACTGGGAAGACACACTGTCTTTGTTGTCAGGTACACAGTTATATATAACCAAAACCCACAGATGCAATAGTGAAAATTATCTGATCAGGTGTGCTATTTTCTCAGCCCAGCAGAAAATCAGACACGTGATAATGGCGTTATTTTCACAGTTTGACCTCTAACACATCTAGCTCTGTGCAGCAAACCCTCTGACCTTATGCAGCAGTATACGTGAATGTTAGGTACTTCTCAACAACCAATCTGGAGTCATAGTCCTTTTTTAGGTACTGAGAGTCCAGATGGTTGATATTAGTTACTGCATTTTGTGCATCTTTTACATTTTGCAATACTGTAATATTTAGCTGAAGTTTACCTTGAAAGTGAAAGTCAAGACAAACTTATTTTACTTCTGCTCAGATCAGGAAACTGATAGAAGGTCATGTTTCCACTTCTGTTTGTGCTTCCTCTTGGGTAGATTTCCTTCACTTCCTATGTCAGAGACACAACAACAAAAATTAGATCACAGTTCCTAAGGGGAGAGGAAATCCCATCTTTGATAGTCGTCCTCAGTTAGGCCTTTTTCAAACGGGCAGCTGAATTGCAGTTCAGCCTCTTAGCTGCTGGCTGCTCTCTCTCATATAGGGACTCTGGGGGGAAGGGGAGGGAGGGAGGAGGGGGAGAAGCGCATCTCCACCACTTGTGCCTAGTGTTAGCAAGTGCCTGTCTACTACACAGGAGCTGCAGACAGGGAGGGAATTCGCCACCTTCAGTTTCCTGTACTCTTGTCTGAAAGAGTTCTAACACTCACCTTGCCCCTAATTTTCCCAGGTGTGACCTCCACTGCAAGGCCTGAGGCCCAGTGCACACCAAAAACCTCTATCAGATCTGCAAAACGCTAGAAGTTTTTGGAGCGTTTTTGTGTAGCAGATCTCAAATATTGTTACAGTAAAGCTGTTACTGAACAGCTTCTGTAACAAAAATGCCTGGGAAAACGCGCTGATATTGTGTTTTTCAGAGAGGTTTTCCACTTTCCTATACTTTAACATTGAGGCAGAAAAGCCTCAGAAATCTCAAAAATGCAGCAGCCCCTGAGTTTGCGTTTCTGGAAAAAACGACATGCTCTGGTGTGCACCAGACCATTTACTTTCATTAGCCAAGCAGTTTTCCCCCTGCAAGCGTTTTAAAAAACGCTTCAGAACTGCTCTGGTGTGCGCCAGCCCTCAGTCTGCTCTCCTCATGTAACAGTCATAACTAATCGGCCCAAAATCCTAAATGGATTTATAATGTGGGTGGCTGCTGGGCAGATGGGATAAATGGTGCCACTACATACTTAACCACTTCTGGACCACCAGTAGTATTAAAACATCCAGTTTTTCCCTGTTAATGGACAACGTGTGGAAAAACGCAAAACATAAACAAACACGACACACATTTCCCGCGCGGGGCTATTGACTTCAATAGCTTGTAGAATGTTACAAAATATGTATATTTGAGTAGGCGTGGGTCTCTAGTTTTCAGAATGGTGACATTTATGGCTTTTCTTGGCTGTTCAGACACTCCATGGGCTTTTCTAAGAAAGATTAACTGTATTTCTTTTGGTGTAAAAAATGGTCTTGAAAAATCAATTGGTGCTGCTTATGGTTAAGTGTGTATTGTGTGGCCAAAAAGCTATCTGATTATGTAAATAGGGTATCATTTTAATCGTGATAAGCAAAATAATAGAATTTGGGGGTTTGAGATCTGAGGCCTATGACATTTGAATTATTTTTAGCTGCAGACTGAATGAGAAGCAATAAAATTTTTATTTTCATATACTTTTTACCAAAATAAAACACTTGTAAAAAAAAACCAAAAGTGACAAAATTGAAAAGAGAATGCATAAATAGTTACTTTAGGGCATCAGTTTTTTAAATATGTATTCCATGAGGTCGTATTTACTCTTCTTTTTGCTAATAAGGGCTTGTAATCATTGGTAGTGTGCAATGAGAAAATGAAAACCACAACATAGAAAAAATACACAATTATTTCCAAATAATATATTGTCACTATACTTACTACTAGGGACATAATTCAAACCTTTTGATAACCAGGACAAATAGGCAGATAAAATGTGCGGGTTTTATGTATGGTAGCATTGTTTGTTTTAACCTCCCTGGCGGTTAATTTTTTTTTACAAATTGTGAAAAAAAAACTTTTTTTTTAATTTTTTTTTTTTGTTTCATGTAAAGCTAGCAGAGTGGTAGCTACATGAAACACCACTAGAGGGCGCATGTGGCCCTCTAGTTCGATCGCCGCCGGCAACAATAGCAAACAGGGGAACGCGTATATAACGCGTTCCCCTGTTTGGCTTCTCCTGTCGCCATGGCGACGATCGGCATGACGTCAGCCGACGTCCTGACGTCAGGCGCACTCGATCCAGCCCATAGCGCTGCCCGGAACTCATTGGTCCAGGCAGCGCAGGGCTCTGGCGGGGGGGGGGCCTCTTCTGCCGCTGCGTGTGGGCGATCGCCGCAGAGCGGCGGCGATCAAGCTGTGCGCGCAGCTAGCAAAGTGCTAGCTGCGCGCACAGCACTTTACATTGTGCAGGGTTCTCCCCAGAATTTTTTTCCAGCCGGGTGGCATGAAAAAGTAGCCGGGTGGGGTGCGACGGGGGTGGGGAATGCTTACAGCATAGGACATCTGTGCACTCCCTATCACATCCCATTCATCCCTGCACCCCCTATCACTTCCCATGCATTGGTACACCTCCTATCACATTCCATGCATTGCTGCAATCCCTATCACATCCCATGCATCCCTGTATCCCATATCATGTCCCATGCACACCTGACAACTCAAACAATACTGGGTCCTATTTCCTGATAACAGGTTATTGCACTCTCAAACATTTCATACACTACTGCACCACTAACACATTCCACATATTACTGCACGTCAGTATGCCCCCATACAGCACCCACCACACTCCACATATTACTGCACCGACCTTCAAACTTCATAGCTTATTAGATCACATGCCAGCAATCTCCTTACATTACACAGCATACATTACTGCACATACATTACAGCACATCACCATACATTACTGCACATACATTACAGCACATCACCATACATTACTGCACATACATTACTTAGCATACATTACTGCACATACAATACATAGCATACATTACATTGCATTACAGCACAATACATTACATTGCAGCCCATGCATTGCATTACATTACAGCACAATACATTGCAGCCCATGAATTACATTACAGCACAATTCATTGCAGCCCATGCATTGCATTACAGCACAATACATTGCAGCCCATGCAGTACATTACAGCACAATACATTGCAGCCCATGCATTACTACAACCATTATATTTCTAAGTTACAAAACCATTCCATACCACTATGAATACACCCTACAGTATATGGCATCGCTCTGCCCTGATCCTGTGTGCTTACACTCTTACAACACCTCCCCCTCCCCTTAGCCAATGTCACCCCCCCTACTCACTACATTGGCAGCCACGTAGTATCACCCGTCCCCCGACCACCAGCACTCCTTCCTGCCGGTCACCGAGCTCCGTGCACGCCAGGATGTTGTAGATGAAGTTATCCATCTAGTGGGGTCTCTGTTGGAACAAGGTGACCCGCTTCCCAGCCCACTGGTCCTGGAGACTTGATCGGCTGCAGCACAGGGGAGCACTGGCCAGGCCGCTCTACCGACGGGGGAGAAGTACTAGAGGACTGGAGGATGTGCTCCTTGGTTCCTGCAGCCATCTGTGTGCCGATGTGCGCTACTGTACGCTCTCACAGAGCGGATCTCCCTTTGCATAGCTGCCCCGAGTTCCCGCAGCGTTGCCCGCCCCTAGAGTCACTCAGACCTCCAGATCAGCGGCAGCCGGCAAGGATATGAGAGAGGGGAGCGATTTGCGGTAACGCGCCATAGACTTCAAATACAGGAAGTGACATCACTTTCTGCATTAGACGGCTATGGCGCGTTACCGCAAATCGCTCCCCTCGGCACACGGACAGCAAAGCAGAAGGACTGTTTGAAAATTCGGGTGGGCCTTGGATAGCACCCGGGCGGGGCTTGAAACCAGCCAGGCGGCCCGCCCACTTAATTAGTCCTGGGGAGAACACTGTTGTAAAAAATCGCCCCACCAGGGGCTGAGATATCTCCCTGTGCGGCATAGCCCGAGCTCAGCTCGGGCTTACCGCCAGGGAGGTTAAAACTATACGGGATGGAATTGGAGCAATTGTGTATTTTTTTAATTTTTTTCCTTGTTTTTCCCTTTAAAATGCATAGAAAGTAAAGTAATTACTGAAAAAAAATATCACCCCCAAAAAGTCTAATCTGTGGAGAAAAAAACAATGTATAGATCGTTTTGTTGTGATAAGTATTGAAAAAGTTATTGGCAAATGAAAGGGAAGAGCATTGACAGGTGAAAATTGCTCTGGTCCGTTAGGGTAAAAACCCTTGGGGGTGAAGTGGTTTAACCTGAACAAAACCATCAAAAGGTGCAAACACATTTCCAGTTTTGATTGGCCAATATTACCACTTCCCATACATTAAAGTGTACCTGAGACTTTTAAAACTGAAGCATTTATACTTACCTAGGGGCTCCTCCAGCCCCATGAATGCTGTGGACTCCCTTACCGTGCTCCCAGGCTGCTCCATTGTCCCGCAGTAAGCTATAGGTAAATTGGCCAGTTGCAGACGCAGAGCTATAGGGACACGCATGTATCCCAGGCCACACATGTGTGATTGAGCATGACTGAGCATTATCACGGGAAAACGAAGCAGCCTGGTGAGATGTTGTTAGAGGTTGTACCGGCGCTATGGGGACTCGGCACTATGGGATACAAGCCGCAGGTTAGTTCCTGGTTACTATTGGTTCCCACATGCTGTTAAACAGTTCCCCATCAGGTCCACTCTTGCATAGCGGCAGAGGATTGGCTACTGATATAATAGAGCCTGTGATTGGTTGATTCAAATGCATAATATGATATTTAAACTGCTGTCTCATTTGATAGTGTAATGCTGGGAATACACGGTACGTTTATTCCCGCATAATTGAGCCGCTGGCGTCCTCGCTCGTCCTCACGGGCGCCCGGATCTATTCCTGCTCGTCCTTAGCGCGGGCGCTTCCTTATCTTCCGCTCCTTTCTTCTTTTGTCCTGCCCGCCGGTATCGAGCGCAGAATCGATCCAGCGGGGTATCGGACACGTCGGAAATGATCAATCGAGCCGTCAGCGGCTCGATTATGCGGGAATAAACGTACCGTATATTCCCAGGTTTAGACTGTCATAGCTTGACAAAGGAGCAAGTGTATCGCCCCGAAACGTTGCTATATTGTATGACAGTCTGTGAATAAAAAGTAAAAGAGCAATTGGATGGTGCCGGCTTCGTTTCTTCTTCTAATGTTTACTTTTAAAAATACTTTTATTTTTTCCTAAATTTAAAGTGAAAAGTACACATTGTAGCAAAAACGCACCTTTATTGCAAAATCAAATATCATTAACTCATTAATTAATTATATTTACCTTTTGTGATAAATGGTAGAAATAGCCAAAATTATATTCATGTTTGTTTTTTTAATCTACAGTAGCACTTTTTTATTTTTAAATTGGAATTGGCACAAAATGGAGAAATAATGCATTTTTCATTCCCCCCCCCTAAAATGCATTCATTGTGGGTACTAAACCACAACGTGCCTGAAGAATGGCAACACAGTGGCAGGCAGCGGATGACGACGTGCATGAGAAGGAAAAAGCAGTGGATAGTGGCTCACTGAAGGCTTGATCCTCCCTCTTCCCTGCACACACTGTATGTGGCAGATCAGTGACTTGAGTATAAACTGAGATTTAAAGGGATACTGTAGGGGGTCGGGGGGAAATGAGTTGAAGTTACCTGGGGCTTCTAATGGTCCCCCACAGACATCCTGTGCCGACGCAGCCACTCCCCAATGCTCCGGCCCCGCCTCTGGTTCACTTCTGGAATTTCAGACTTTAATATGCAATACTGCACTGGGGGGGGTCACAAAATCTTACTTTACATTGATTATATATGGTAGATTTATACAATGTTGCTTCATCTGCAGCTGTTTGTACCTTTTCTCTAATGCACTTTACGTTGAGTATTAAGTGCGACCAGTTAGTAATCACATTTTGGATTATTGGCAGCAAAGTACAGTTCTGTGACAAAATAAAAAATGGCACCTTACTCTGAATGGCAGATCTCAGGCTCAGACTTCGTCAGCGTAGCACGCTGTGACATGCTCCACACCACCTTTTATGTGGTCCTTTTTTTATTGCCGTCTCCCACTTCAGACATTCAGAAGAACATCTGTCTTTAGAGGCTGACTCAAGCTCCGTGTTATATAATTTGTTTCAGTCTCTTAGTAACTTGGTCCAATTAAAACATGAAACGTCTCGTTTTGAAAACCAAGTTAGAGAGGTTTTGTTTTTTTTTGCAATACAGAGCACTGGAGTAAGACAAATATAGTCATAAAGAGCACTTTGTTTACCATACCGGGACCCTGGATGGTAGATGACTTTATTGGTGTATAATCATTCGCTTGTGTTATATTTTACAAAAATGATTAAATGGAGTTCTCAGTCACACCCAGTTCAGATTTTAGGGGATGAATAAGCACCCACCACCCCTGAAAACACACACATGCCTAAGACCTCCTAAAGCAACAGTAAAGTGCAAAAGTGTGTATTATTATTATTATTATTTAGTATTTCTATAGCACTGACATCTTCCACAGCGCTTTACAGAATATGTGTTATTGTCATTCACTGTCCCTCAGAGGAGCTCACAGAGGAGCTAGTGTAGTGTAGTCTAGGGCCAATTTAGGGCCAAGCCAGTTAACTTTTCTGTATGTTTTTGGGATGTGGGAAGAAACTGGAGCGCCTAGAGAAATCCCACGCAAACATGGGGAGAACATATGAATATTGTACAAATATTTTCATATACAGTATAGCTTCTGCCAAGTAGAGAAAAACTATAATTTGCTTCTTCTTTTACTTCTTTTATAGACCACGTGGCTATGATCAGTAAGCAGAGCTGCTCAATTTGTCTTTCAGAACTGAGTATTCCACTGGAAGCTGTTGACCTTTAAAAATGTAATGTTTCCCTGGTACCAAGTGATTGTTGGTATTGCACTGTTGCACAGTATAATATTGACAATATTGAGTTCCATAAGTACACACAATAGTTCATAGTACATGCACAGAACATCCAGCAACTCAAGGGTTTATGATGTTCCCATCTGTGGCCATGTAGTGTTTGTATATGCCTTTTCTACAAATCAATAAAAACATATCCCTTCATGAGTCTGACCATATTTATTCTGTACGTGGAAACCACTATGCCCTCACATTGAAAGCCAATTAAAAGAGAGTGTTACACAGGTCGGCTGACAGCCTTTTATTGTTGTGGTCTGCGTGGCATCCTGTCTCCACGTTCTCTCACTCTCTCTGTCCTTCTACTCTTTCTACGGTATTCTGCGTCGTAGCTTGGTCCTGTTAGAGGAGGCCAATGATGTTGGGGGACACCTGTACATACTTTAGGCCGGTTTCACACTGCTAACCAGCGTTAGCATTGCGGTGTGATGCCATGATTGCATCCCACCGCAATGCCAAAAATGGACTTCAGGATTTTGGCGTCAATGCTTGGTAATCCCCTTTTGGCTGACAGCCAAGCATGAAGTGAGGTTCGCTAGCGCTCACTTCCTGTGACCGAAGAAACGAATTATGCAGAAGTGTGTTAACAAAATACGCTTGCACGCATGCATGCCACAAAGCAACCATTCAAATTTTAAAAATATATGCATCACCATAGACTTTCATGACCTTCGGTGTGACGCACGTTACCGCACAAGTAGCCCACCAATGTAGGGATGCGCGTGCGTCGGTGTTTCGGGAAATTAGCCCCATAGACTTACATTGGCAAAGCATTGGCCTGTGGTAAAACAAGCCAAAGCACCGCACCAGTGTGAAAGGGGCCTCAGACGTTCGCCTGATATCACTATTTACAAAGACTTTGGAATTTTTGGCTGAGCAAAAAATAAAATGTGTATGTAGCTCTCTTGAACCTTGCATAGTGCTTTGAAGGGAATATCAGTAAAATACAGAATCTTGTGGAGATGGCTCGAACCTCCGATTTTTGGTTCACGAACCTCGAACGCGAACCATCGCAAAAAGTTCGGGTTCGCACGAACTTTCGAACCGCAATAGACTTCAGTGGGGAGGTGAACTTTGAAAACTAGAAACATTTATGCTGGCCAGAAAAGGGATGGTAAAGATGTTTCAAGGGGTCTAACATCTGAGTTTTTGCACAGAGGAGTGGGATACACGCCAAAAGTCCCGGTGGAAAAATCTGGATTTGACGCAAAGCAGCGTTTTAAGGGCAGAAATCACATTGCATGCTAAATTGGAGGCCTAAAGTGCTTTAAAACATCTTGCATGTGTATACATCTATCAGGGAGTGTAATTAGAGTACTGCTTCACACTGACATACCAAGCTCACTGTGTAACGCACCGCGAACTAATGTCTTACTGCCTTATCAACTTTCGATGGTTCTTTCTCTACCATTGTTAAAGAGACTCTGTAACAAAATTTGCAGCCTTATTTCTTTTATCCTATAAGTTCCTATACCTGTTCTAATGCGGTCTGTCTTACTGCAGCCTTTCCTAGTTGCACAGTGGCTGTATTATCTCTGTTATATAATCTAATCTTCTTTCCTCTGACGGCTTTGTCGGGCTCAGGCAGGAATGTGCTGGTCTGCTTGTGATAGGATAGAAGCTATATACACCCTCTCCACGCCCCCTGCAGGCTCTGTATGAGTCACAGACTAAGCTCCTCTCAGCCTATCTTAAGCTGGTTAGAAGCCATGTTTTTTGTTTGTAAACACTGCCTAAAACTGGCAATTACAAGCCAGGATCGCAGCAGGGAGTGGAAGAAACAGCATAGAGGGGCCCAGGAGAACATAATGAATAGAATGGTATGCTTTTTATTGTAAGAATTTTAGAGTACAGATTCTCTTTAAAGCTTACATCAATTTTTTTGAATTCGTTTTTCTGCTGTTAACCAAAAAATTATACAGCGCTCAGATGCCCACGCCAAATGCAATCAATAGGATTCAAATATATTAAATACAATCAATATGATTCATACATATTATGACACATATAATGTCCTATGCAGAAATTTCACACCAATCTGGTGTGTCTGCAAAAGAAAATACAGTTCCTGTATGCCACACAATTCTATGGGTACGCTTCAGGAAAAAAACCTTGAGTCGGTCCTTTACTGTAAATGCTATTTCTGTACCAGATCAGCGCTCCAACCATGAATTCTCTATGTATAAACTGTAACCACCACCAGGGACACCCTAAAGGATCCACACTCACCAACTGCGGTGGGCCAGTAGCTACAGTGACCTTAGATCGCCTTTGGGGTACTTGCCAGGCTCCCCACACCCTGTGGCTGATGCCGCTCAGAAGTCTCTCCTTGTCTCCTCCTTCTTGAGTCACATATATATCTACATATATATCTAACTAATGTAATGATCGCTGCTGCAGCAGGTGTTGCTGGAAGTAGTAGTGCTGCAGCTCAGGCAGTTCTGATGTCTTTCCATGCAAGTTGCATAGCTTTGTCTGTCTTTCCCTGCTGTCAGCTTGTGACTGATTATCATTCACCTGTGTGGGAATCTTCATGTCTGCTCCCATTGGATGACCTCAGTATAAAGATCTGCTTCCTGCAGGGTTTCCTTGGGTTTTCATAGCTTCAGTTTAAGCTAGTCTTGCTGTCGCTTCAGCCCCCGATCGTGTTTCTTGTTCTAAAGATACTTTGCTGGTCTTTGCATCATATATTGGTTCATTGCCAATATATATGCATACCAGCACGTTTATTATTTTCCTTGTATTCGTGTTACGTTGATACATCAGTGTCGCTGATGTATACGTACACGAACTGTTTATATCCTGTGTGCAGTTAGTCAGCCTTCCAGCACGTTTTGGTAGGTTGCGCGTACCGTGACCACCCGTGCTGAGGTAGTTACCCTGCTCCTGGTTCTGTTTGTGGATTGCGTTCATCTCTGCGAAGAGATAACGAATCCTTCTGAATCCTGTTCTGTTACCGTTTGTGGATTGCGTTCATCTCTGCAAAGAGATAACGAATCCTTCTGAATCCTGTTCTGTTACCAATTGTGGATTGCGTTCATCTCTGCGAAGAGATAGCGAATCCTTCTGAGTCCTGTTCCCTGTATTACTCCAGTCCTAGTCAGCGTTCCTGCTTATGTCATATATCGGTTCATTGCCTATATATACATATGTTAGTCAGACGTTACAAATAGTTTCATTGATAGCTGTAATTGTAATACGCTAGGAAAACATACTTATTGTATATTTGTCTGTGTTACGTTCATCTATCTTGATCCTGCTATTTCCTGACTATCCTGTCCTGTCTTTGTGAGGCACGCCATCGCTGCAATCGCATTGGCTGCCTCATTCCAGTCTGTCTTGTTTTGGACGCTTGCTGTCGCTAAGTAGCCGCTAGCTAGCAAGCGTTCATTCTGTCTACCTGTCCTGATCTCCTCAGTTCTGGTTTATGCGCTCAGCGCTACTTTGCGCTGAGACGTTATAACGAAAGCATTGTTTGTGGCTGTCAGATCTGCACCGGCTCTGTGCGCCACAATCTCCTATTGGAGTCAGTCCTCCCCTCCACTATACTAGGGATAGCCTGTTTCCTTGTGCTAGTGTGTGTACCTCCTCCACGTCAGCTCATGCGTTGCATGCTGACTGTGGAGAATACACCACCAAGCCTTACAACTAATATAGCAAACAAAGGCTATCACTGCGCAGATATCTTATGAGAAAAAACGGATTATTAAAAGGTTCCACTCACATGTCACAAGCAGATGGAAAGCTTGTGGAGTATAGGAACGGGCTCCACCCCGTGTGGCCTCCTGGGCTGGACGCCGTTTAGATGTAATCTTAGGGTCCCACTCGCTCCACCACGCCACCGCGTCCCACTGCTCCCGCATGTATCACTTCCGCATGTGGCTCCTTCCTATCGATTCTGTCATGAGAATGACTCATTCAGAGAATGTTATGAAGGGCAAGTCTGCTAAGTCAGCTAAGTCCTCCTCCTCCCCCCAGCCACGAACAACACCACGGGAAAGCTGAGCAGCACAAGCCCCCTGCGACGCCTGCTGCGGTTGTTCTTCCGCCTCCTCCTCCTCCTTCAAAACAACACCTTCCCCATCATCTGACTCCTCTTCCCCACACGACTCTTCCCCCTCCTCCTCCTCCCCCCTCTGTGCTGCCACAGGTGTTGAGGAAACATCTGATTTTGATGAGAATTGATCCCACAACTCTTCCTCCTGTTCCTGTTCACGCTCCTCCACAGCTTGAACCACCACTCTAAGCACGGCACGCTCCAGGAAGAAAGCATATGGGATCAAGTCGCTGATGGCGCCTTCACTGGGACTCACCAGGTTTGTCACCTCCTCAAACGGCTGCATGAGCCTGCAGGCATTTCGCATGAATGTCCAGTACTTCGGCCAGAACATCCCCATCTCCCCAGACTGTGTCCTTTGACTGTAATTGTAGAGATAATGTTTGATGGATTTCTTCTGTTGTAGCAGGTGGTCGAACATCAGGAAAGTTGAATTCCAGCGAGTCGGGCTATTGCAAATCAAGCGTCTCACCGGCAAGTTGTTTCTCCGCTGAATATCGGCGAAGCGTGCCATGGCCATGTAAGACCACCTGAAATGCCCACACACCTTCCGGGACTGCTTTAGGATGTCCTGTAAGCCTGGGTACTTAGACACAAATCTCTGAATTATGAGATTCAGCACATGTGCCATGCAGGGTACATGTGTCAACTTTCCCAAATGCAAAGCAGAAATGAGATTGCTGCCATTGTCACACACCACGTTGCCTGTTTGTTCAGAGCAGCCAGGAGAGCTGCTCCAGTGTGACTCTCCACTTTGAGGCAAGACATGTCTTGTCGTACCTGGCATGCAGCATACGCCTTGGGGAGCTGGGGCTGTGTAGCTGGAGAGGAGATCACAGCACCAGTAGAGTTGAACTGCCACTCAGCCAAGGAGGAGGACGACAGCGAAGAGGATGTAGCAGGAGGAGAAGGAGGGGAGGTGGCAGCAGGCCTGCCTGCAAGCCGTGTAGGTGTCACAAGTAGGTCTGCTGCACAGCCACGTACTCCCTGCTTGGCAGCGGTCACCAGGTTGACCCAATGGGCTCTAAGTAATGTACATGCCCTGACCGTGCTTGGCAGACCAGGCATACGCGGTCAGATGGACCTTTGACCCAAAGCTGTGTGCCAGAGATGACACCACTTGCCTTTAAACTTCATGGTACAGTTTGGGTATCGCCTTTTTGGAGAAATAATTGCGGCCTGGTATCTTCCACTGCGGTGTCCCAATGGCCACAAATTTTTGGAAGACCTCAGAGTCCACCAGCTGGTATGGTAACAGCTGGCGAGCTAACAGTTCCGCCAAGACAGCTGTCAGACGCCAGGCAAGGGGGTGACTGGCAGACATTGGCCTCTTCCACTCAAATATTTCCCTCACGGACACCTGACTGCTGCTGTGGGCAGAGAAGCAGGAACCGCTCAAGATGAGAGGTGGAGTGGAGGAGGGTGGCTGTGATTGTGAAGGTGCAAGGCAGAAAGCGGCTGAAGATGATCCACCTGAAGGAGGAAGAGGAGAAGGAGGGTGGCTTTGCTTTTGTGTGCTGCTTTTCCTCTGGTGAGCTTTCCAATGCAGTTTGTGCCTTTTCTCCATGTGCCTTCGTAAGGCAGTTGTCCCTATGCAGCTGTTGGCCTTTCTACGGCTCAATTTCTGGTGGCAGAGAGAACAGATGGCATTGCTCTGATCTGAGACAGACACACACAAAAATTTCCAAATCGCTGAGCCCCCCTGGGGTGATGGCACTATGGTGGCATCAGCAGCTGACGTTGAAGGGCATGTTGGCTGGCTGTCCATAGGTGGCGATACATGGTGCGAGACACTGCCACCAGTTGTTTCTGAAGACAAGCTCCCCCTGCTTCTTTTAGCAACTCGTCTCCTCCTACTCCTCTCTGACTCCCCCTCTGAACTGTCCCCCTGGTCATCGTGTCTCTTAGGATCCCACGTGGCATCTGTATCATCATAATCATCCTCCCCAGCTTCGCCTGCCTCAGACACCTCATAAACTGCACCAACAGTAGGTACTTCATCATCCTCCTCCTCACACGTTACGTCCATAGTGTTGCCTAACTCAGACATATGAGGTGGTGTAACTTGCTTAGCGCCTTCATCTGGTTGTAACAATAATGTCTGTGAATCAGTTAATTCCCCACCAAAAAACTCCTGCGAAGTGTCAAATGCAGCGGATGAGGTGCTCATAGGTGCTTGTAGTAGCGCTAATGGCTGCGGAAGATGAGTTGTTCTGTGTTAAATAGTCAACCATGTCCTGACAATCTTGGGAGTTGATGGGACGTGCCTTCTTCTGAGCACTGTACTTTGGTCCAGGGCCGCACGAAATCACGTCAGCACGATCTCGAACAGACCTGCCGGGTGGCCTGCCTCTGGGTCTGCCCCTGCCTCTGCCTCTACCTGTTTTGTCCATATCGGGGGGGGGGGGGATGAAGTGAAAGGTATGCACTGACTTTACTAATACAATGTGCAGTCACACAGGTGCAGTGAAAGGTATGCAGTGACTGGTATTACAATACAATGTGCAGCTGTCACACAGGTGCAGTTAACAGGTATGCACAGACTGGTGTATTACAAGGTGTGCGGTCACACAGGTACTGTGAACAATTATGCAATGACTATTACAAATTTGCAGCTGTCACACACACAGGTACCGTGCAGTGACTAGTGGTATATAACACTGTGTGCGGTCACGTAGGTAGGTAGGTAGGTGCCTTGAACAACAGGTGGGTATGCAGTGATTGGTATTACAAATGTGCACCTTCCACACACACACAGGTACCGTGAACAGGTGCAGTGACACTGCGTGCGGTCACGTAGGTAGGTAGGTGCATTGAACAACAACAGGTGGGTATGCATTGATTGGTATTACAAATGTGCAGCTGCCTGTCACACACACAGGTAGTCACTGAATGTGCTGGGCCTGGCAGTGGCACAGTAGGAATTACCAAGGCTGTATATGCAACACAAGTGTCTGTGGGACACACAAAAAAATACAAAAAAAAATAGATCACAAGAACAACATTAGCTCTCAAAGGAGCTGTTGAGGATGAGGCGTGCTTTTTAGCAATAAGATCAGCAAGAAGGAGCAACCTAACAAGCCTAACACAAGAGCCTAACTAAGCTTTCCCTGCCAGCAGCAAGGTTCTCTCCCTTCTCTAATTACTGCACACGAGTGAGTGAAATGGCTGATGCTGCCTGCGTTTTATAAGGGGGAGGGGGCTCCAGGAGGGAGTGTAGCCTGATTGGCTACCCTGTGCCTGCTGACTGTGATGTAGAGGGTCAAAGTTGACCCTAATGACGTAATATAGGGGGTGAGTCGAACGCCCATAAAGTTTGCGGTTCACCGCGAATGCAAACAACCGAAGTTCGCACGAATAAGTTTGCGGTCGAACCGTTCAGGCCATCTCTAGAATCTTGTACTTACAGTATATACAGTACTAGCTGGGTTTAAAATCAATCTACTGATTCTTTATTGAAGGTAAAAGCTATATTAAATTGTTATATTTTATGTATACATTTATTTCAGCTTTAAAAATATATCTTTCTGCTGTGCATTGGTTAACAGCCTGTATTTCTATAAGGACAAAGGGGACACACTCTGTAATATCTCTATTCCATCTCCTCTCTGTGTCCTGGTCTCTTGACCTCCAGAAATGGAAGAAGTGGAAAAAATTAGATGATTCATTATGAGCCGACGTTAAATTATAATGTCCTTCATCCGTCAGGAGAGAGTGAACCTCATTTTAACAATGTGGAATTGATGGCGCTAATTCAGCAGCTGCAACCTGCGCCCCTTCTGAGTGCAGAATGGGACGGTCACACGTCTGAGCATTGCAAGAGGTATATATGACTTCATGTCTGTCCTTTGAACAGATTTTTATGAGGTCAGGAAAAAAAGGACTGAAATAATGAGTTTGGCAGAATGAGAGTAACTTTATAGGGCTTAAGTTGTAAAAAGGGTAGGGAATTCAGAAGAATCGCCTCAGTCCAACTTAATAATATTTAAAGGAATTTGTACTTACAGCCTGTATATAGTTACTATTTAAAATAAGGCCAATAAGTGCTGCCCTTATGCTTTGCAATATTAAAAAGGACCTTAACCTCTAAGCGTGTTTGCTAATTCCAAACAAGTGCTCAAGAATAGGTCAACTCAAAGCTGGAACAAGGCCTTCTAGTGCCCAAGGCAGTGACACCAAATATCCAACCTCTGCTCCACCCAGTAAAAATGTGTTTCAGCTGGTTAACATCATTTGTTGTGATGGGTTAGACAGCATTTTTTTTCTGTTTGTTTTTTTCTACCCCACATTACTGCAATAAGTTTAGAATTAAGAGCAGGTTTGAATGTTAAGCTGAGTACCCACCCGGCGATAATTGTGGTGATATTACCTGACATCGGTGCATCATCCCCTGCAGTGATCGTGCATCGTTACGGTACGGACACGCCAGATCGGATCGTTAAGATTCCCGATGGCTCAGCACAAAGTACCGTGATCACTTAATTCCCATTCACGCCTGTCGTCAAGTGGAAATCGCTGGACCCGTCGGGTAATGAGTACGTAGCTTTAGACCTGTATCACAAAAGCAATCACAAGCTCAGTAAAAAGATCATGGAATGGGAATCACAGAATAAACTTTCCTTGCTTATTTTAGCACTATAGCGCTATACTGCGCAGGGAATGAGTGAGTGCGCCATCTCTCTGGAAGTCATGCGCACGTGCCATCCTTTATTGCATGATTATGATTCACTTGGATTGGACCAATGGATTTGCATGATTTGGCCAATGGAATTGGACAAATCATTTTACATAAATGGACCAATCAGATAGGGCCAATTGATTTGCATAATTGGTCCAACCAGATGTGGCCAATCCAATAGCTCAATTAGATCAATCACATTGGACCAATCACATTGCAGGATTGGATCTATCACATTGCATGATTGGACCAATCACATTGAACTAATGACATTGCACAGCTGGACCAATCAGAAAGGACAAATTACATTGCACGATTGGAGCAATCTGGGCCAATTGTGCAATTCTATTGATCCAATCTAATTGGACCCCAGTCACCCTGTGTCTGACTGTGCCAAATTTGAGGAAGGGCTGCAGTTTAAATATTCTCATTTAAAATAAATAGCTGATATTTGATTGGCTGCTGTAAGCTCCACCATGAATTTTAACCCCCGTCATCCAATAACCACATTGTGCAAAGTTTGGGATCTCTGGCTTTAATACTGCAAAAACGTGTATTCTTTTCTGTACAAACACACATACACATGCATGCACACACTCACTAATTGGTGGTTCAGAGCCATTACAGTAATGAAGTTGATGCAGAAGCATGCGTTGCGTTTCCCATGTCTCTGCAGATGTCCTGGCTAAGCGGAATGTCTCACCCCTTCTGTGCTCGTTGGAAGATCACTCCTGCTACCTCCATGGAAATAAAAAGTCACTTGGCATAAAAAGTAGTTCAGTCCCAAAATTTCCACTGATGATATACTGTCTAATAATGATATACCCGTTTTTTAAAACCCTTAGTAAGTATAAATGGCAAATATCCATCCTCATTCATATTAGTAGGGACACCCACCAAGGTTACCAACAAGATCTCCTTTGTTTAAGTCCCTCACTTCCTCTGACCTGTGCTGTTTGGGAGTGCCTGCTGTGGAATAAGGACCTCTCCCTTCCAGTGCTGACATAACGGGATGCCTGGATTTGTATTCCTGCCAGTCTGACTCACACTGACAGTGCCCTTGGATTAAGTTTTTGCAAAGGGATAGTGGAGCACTTCTCCGTATTAATGGTGGATGTGCCTCGGTAGAGCCAGCTGCACTCTGGGTCCTTAGTAGTCAAAGTAAATGAAACCGGCACCATCCAGTATTTTCTGCTCTTTTATTTCCTTCAAATGATCATGACAGCATATATGGCAACGTTTCAGGGCAGCCGCCCCTTTATCAAGCTAAGCTGTCTATGTACAAATGCTAACTGACATAATGCATCTTTATATACACAGCATGGTATGACAAATGACCAATCACAACACTCCAAATGAGTGCACCAATCAAATGGTCCCATTTCTAGCGGACCTGATGGGGAAATTGTCACAAGAACTTCTCATAGGTCACTTTAAATTTGGGCCCATCCCATCCCACCTCCCCAACCCCACCAATGTCCGCACTAACCCCAGCGCCGCCCTCTTGCTACGTAGCATTTACTGTTACTCCCTTGTGGTCGCCGCAACGGCGGACCAGATGGGGAACTAGTCTGTGTGACGCGGGTGGGCGGCGCTTATGCGCCGCCGCCTGCATTTCCCTAGTATCTGCAGACGCAGCCGGCAAGACTACGCCGTTCTGTGCTGCTCTGATGTCACAGACGAGGGCAGGAGCTGAGGTGGCAGCCAATGGGAGGAAACCTCCCGCCCACAGCCAGATATCCACGTTGTCTCACATACCAATAAAAATAGAGTGCATAGCGCTGCACTAACATCAATAAATCAGGGAGGCTGGAGGAAAGAAAAAAGGGGGGGAAAGAGGAGTCATGTTATATATATATATATATATATATATATATATATATATATATATATATATATATATATATATAAGCAACATTAATTCGAGAGACCATAGTAATCGGAGTAAATAGGTTAATTATACACAGCATATAATCTATGAAGCTGGACACTACGAAGCGAAGGATGTAAAAATTATATAAACTGTAATAAATCAAATTCTCTATTTAACCCTCTCGGCTCCATAGTGTTCAGCTTTTTAATCCAGAACGCTTCTCTATATAATAGCTTTTTCAATCTATCACCTCCTCTCCTAAGGGGCCCAACCTGTTCAATGACCATATATCTAAGTTGACTAACATGATGGTTAGCTTTTTTAAAATGACATGCCACTGCCTGGTCAGTCAAGCTTTCTCTGATCGCATATTTATGCGATGATAACCGTTTTTTGAACTTTTGCGTAGTCTGCCTGAGGTAAAGAAGTCCACATGGACATTTTAATGCTTAAACAACATAGGTTGCGTCACAAGTGAAGCAGCCATGTATCTTAAATTTTGTACCTTTGTAGGGGTGTACAATTTGGTCACCCCTAATGACCGAGTTACAATGGACGCAGTTCATACAAGGGTACGTTCCTCTGCGATTAGATCTTGACTGATCCTGCCTGTGGTGTGGATTGAAATCTGCTCTAACCAATTGGTCTCGCAGATTGGGTGCCCTCTTATATGAGATAAAAGGTGGATTTTTAAAGTGTAGTATCTCCGGAAAGGTATCGGTGAGTAAGTACCAGTGTCGTTTTACAATTTCTGCTATATTATCACTTTCAGTGTTGTATCTAGTCACAAATGGTATTCTCTCACCCACATCCCTCCATTGGCTCCTTCTTACCGAGTCATTACTCATAGCCCTATCTCTCGCTGTCTGTACTATTGCCTCAGGATAACCTCTGTTTGTAAATTTATTATGCATCTCACTCATCCTCTGCGACCTGGCCTCCTCATCCACAACTATCCTATGCACCCTTTGAAATTGACCCACTGGCACGGATCTCCTAGTGGCCCACGGATGGAAACTCCCATAATGCAATCGGGAGTTTACATCCGTGGGCTTAGTAAAGAGATCCGTAACCAGTCTCTGATTTTTACGTATAACTAATGTATCCAGAAAACTAACCTGTTCTCTAGAACTGTGAACTGTGAGTCTAATGTCTGCACATTTCCCCATAAGTTGGTCAAAAAATTCCACAAGGGTCGAATGTGGCCCCACCCACACACAAAATATATCATCTATATAGCGAAACCACTGGATCGCATATTTTGTAAATACATTTGGATAAACAAACATCTCTTCATAAACTCCCATGTATATATTTGCATAGGCTGGGGCCACATTCGACCCCATGGCCCTTCCCCTCATTTTCATATAAAATTGATCCTCAAATATAAAGTAGTTACACTTCAATACCAACTCAAGTAATTTACAAGTGAACCGTCTCTGTTGGAAAAATCTTGGATTAAGTTTTGTCTCTCGCCAATAATGCTCCCTGTGCTTCTGCAACTCTAGGCTATACAATAGACAAATCAATACTTTGGTTGTGAGAATAAGGTGGGACGTCACATGCTGCTGGACAATTGTTTTTGTTTTTTTTAATTGTTACAAACTTTCTTGAAGTGAATGGCATATAGCTTGCCTTTTATTATCATTTGTTATGCTAGTTACCTGGCTGTCATGCTGATCTTTTAACTTCAGCACTTCCTGAGTAGGAACTGTAAAATAGAGACCATGAAGTCAGACCACCTAATAAGTATACTCATTCTGGGTGAGTGATTGAGAAATAGATGATCAACCCAACGACCAAAGTAGCAGCATTTAACTATGGCAGTTTTCACGTTCCTCTCACTTCAGGTCTACTATAATTATTTTGCTCACATTCCTGTCCTATTCTTCTCATACTTGTGTTGCTTTCCTCCAAATGTTTTGGTTTTCTCTGGGGGCTGGTTCACAGTACTCAGTTAAATTGTAGAATAATTCTGCATGTCAACTCAGTGCCCATACAGTTCTATGGGCCTGTTTACAGTACTGCATTGTAACTGATCATGTTATTCTAACTCCCTGCACGCAGGCTTTGTATTAAAGTCTATGGCCAGTCTCCATTGCAGTTCACACTCATTATAAAGCATGCATTATGCAACTGACCACTGTGAACAGGACCTCAGAGAACGTTCACACTACGTGCACTACATAATTCCTGCACCACAACGTGGCCATGAGGCAATGCACGCTCTGCATGTAAAAAAATGTGCATTACTTCATATCATGTTAATTTGCTATGGAAAGTACATCGTTTTAGGAGTCAAATGAAGCTGGACTATATTATATCTTAGTGCCTGTTGCCAACAAGATCCCATCATCACTCGCAGCTGAAGTTTTGGAGCTAAACTTTCCATAACCAGCCACTTCTGAAATCCCAACCACTAGCTGGAGTTTGGCTGTATAATGAATCCTAAATGACCACTATGGGCTTGAAGGCGGCACTTATAGGGCTAAGTATAGGAAGACACGCTACTATGTAAGGAAGGCACGCTCCTAAGGAAGACATGCTCCTTACATAACAGCGAGCGCTTCTATGTAATGCATGCTTAGTGGCCGCTCCATCACATTAAGGTGCGCTGTATAACGGTGCAGCTTAAAGTGAACCTCCAGACTAAAAATCTGCTCAGCAGCACTGAAAAGGCTTGGTGTTTCTTTAACAGTTTCACAGCATCAGAACTTTGTTTTTCTTACCCAAGCCTCATTTTTAGCTGCACAGAAGCTAAGTTCAGCCCCATTAAAGAAATCTGCCTGGGCATTTTTCCCCTGATGCTGTGCAAAGCATGATGGGATTTATGATGTTGTTGTGTTCTCCTTCTGCCGTTTTGGCGCAAATTTGTTTTTTGTTTTTTTAATTTGAAATATGAAGCCTAGCGCGAGCAGCTGGGAGGGGTGATCAGGACACAGGACAGTTGGAACTGTGTCTCATGCTCCCTTTCTCCTCCTTTCAACCAAAAAGATGGCTGCCCCCATGAAATCACAAATATTTGCCTGTTCTTTTAAAACAGGTTGGGTAAGAGATTATATTATTTTAATCAACATAAATAATGTAACTTAATGACAGTATATTTGTTTAGGCTGAAGTTTCTCTTGAATGAATCAAGCCCTATAGCCACTAAATGCATTAGAGCTTATGGCAGAACCCAATTTACCAACACATGCCTAAACTATCTTCTTCGTTTGCATTAACCTGTTTTGTTAGAAGACAAAATTAAAGGATGGGGCAGATTTTGCAATATTATTTGATTGATGTCTCAGAGCCCCATGGAGCAGAGGTGTAGATTGGCTTTTCAGCACCCAGGGACAAAGACAGTTTTTGTGCCCCCCTTTGGACAAAATGGGCATGGCCACACATCAAAATGTGGTCATGGTCAGGGGTGGAACCAAAAGTTATTTAGATAGCTATATGTGCCTCCTCTCCCCATTCAGATAGCCAGATGTGCCCCCTTTAAATAGCCAAATGTGTGCCCCTTTAGTTAGCCAGATGTGCCCCCCTTCACCCTGTTTAGATAGCCAGATGTGCCCCCTTTAGATAGCCTTATTTTGCTGCTGTTAACGCTTCTGCAGAGGGAGGAAGAGAAGCAGGGGCACTTCGGGCAGCCAGCGAGCCGCCTCTCATGCATTTTTCTTTTGGTAGCATGCAGGGAAAATCAGAATCGCAAATCGGATTTGCAGTGTGCAGGGAGCCTCAGGACTCCTGCACACTACATGCGATTCTGATTTGCGATTTTGACGCAATTTTACATGTGATTCCGATTTGCGATTTTTAATCCAGGGCTGTGGAGTCGGTCCAAAAATCCACCGACTCCGACTCCGCAGTTTAGGATTCCACCAACTCCGACTCTTCGACTCCGACTCCTCTAATTTGCATATTACAATTTTGTTGAATAACAGTATGTAACGTGAAATTCGTCTCTTAACTGCCAACGCTTAGGAATTTTACAAGACGACTGAAGTGAGAAGGATATGTAAACTACTATATTTATTCCCTTTAGACTAAAACTAGTCCTTGGTAAGAGTACTTGTAAAAGGTACAGACCGGAACAAAGAACATCTATCAGGCCCTAGGCAATGTAACTGTGGGTACATGTAAGAGTGATGTGCAGGTACTCTGCAGGGGAATGAGGAGATTCTTCCTCTATTACACATTCTTCATGCACAATCTGAACAAGGTTTATGGGTGATAGACCACACCTCTGTGTTCAATGTGCACAACATTCTCGGGGGATTCCCTGCAGCTCTGTGGAGAGTGCATATGTAGAGTATAGTACTACTGTGTAACAAAGTAAACCTGAGACAGATGAAATTAAAGTTTTATACATACCTAGGGCTTCCTCCAGCCCCCTTCAGGCTAATCAGTCCCTCGCTGTCCTCCTCCGCCACCTGGATCTTCTGCTATGAGTCCAGGTACTTGAGCCAGTCTGGTGTAGTGCGCATGCACACACTCCGCCGCCGGGAGCGTCCTACACCTGCCCAGCACTATTGCGCAGGTGCAGAATGCTCCTGGCTGTGGAAGCGGCACGTAGCCAGACTGCTCTGACTGGCTGAATTACTTGGACTCATAGCAGAAGATCCAGGTAGTGGAGGAGGACAGCGAGGGAGTGATTAGCCTGAAGGGGGTTGGAAGAAGCCCCAGGTATGTATAACACTTTTCTTTTCATCCGTCTCAGGTACCCTTTAATTTGTACTCACCAAACCAAATTTTAACAACATATTAAATTATTTGATTTCATGAGCAAAGAGAGTGCACACATTTGCATAAATCAGCATCAATGCAGAATTATTTCCATCTCATTGACCATCTCTATTAGTAACACGGCTACACATCAGGCTCTATACCAGCATAGATGTTATTTCGTATATATAAGAGATTCCTGTGTACACATCATATATACTGTACAGTCACAATCAGATGTGTATATCTGAATTTAAAAATATGGGGACTGCTTTATTGAAGCAGCAGAAGTAACTAATTTTGATTGGTTAATTTCATTTTTGTGGACTGAACGCAGCTATTACTGTATATATACTGTATATATACATTATTTTTAATGACTATTATCTGAGAAATAGAATATTTTATCATATTTTCTATTTTAATTACAGTTACAAATTCATTGGGAGTCGGAGTCGGTGCATTTTTTCCCGACTCCGACTCCACAGCCCTGTTTTAATCGTTACTGCATGCTGCATTTTTTCTGCGTTTTTTTATAGCAACTAGAGAAAATCGGAATCGCAAAGCAGATTTGCAGTGTGCAGGGGGCCTTAAGGCTATTTTACGGTTTGTGTTTCTGCAGTGTTTATGTCCATTCACAACGCTTTGTTTTCTTCATGAGAAGCAGAACAAAGTTTTGTGCAGCATGTGATCTCCCATACTACCTATTATTCACAGAATAAAGGCTGAGGAAGAGATTTACATTCCATATTATTTAGTCAGAAGGCTGAGGAAAACTCAGTTGAGCTAACCTGACTGCCTAGTTCAAAAGAAGCTGCCGCCAAATGTATTTTCAATAATATGAATAGCTTCATTTACCACCACTGCCACCACCACTTTAAAAGATAATTGGTTACTAGGTGCATGCAACACATAAATACTTGTTATGAATATGTTGCATGCAGCCACTCGTTCTTAATAATATTAATAAGTTGGCAGTGTGCATGCTATTTATGTTCATTATATTAATTGATATGAGATGTGAGATTATTTCAATAAAGTATTGAATGGAAAGCACACCTGCAACTTCTTGGTGACGTGCCTGGTCAAGACGCCCGACAGCCCACCGGGCTGGCAACTTGTAGTAAATATTAATGACCAGCACCATCAAGTGTAGTTATGCTCTTTCATTTCACAGAGGTTATTGACTCATTGCTCATGAGTCAATGTGTCATGTGTCAATTGAGCAATGTGTCATTAATGTATATGACAAATAAGAGGTTATTTCAGGCACTGAATTCTGTTTATAACCTTTCTTTACCTTTATGAGTTTAAAAATTATTTAAATTATTATTTTGTTTAGTAAAGTAGTTATAAAATACAGGGGGAGATTTATCAACGCATTACCGACAATTTTTTCTTCTGTTCTAACCATGATTCTGCATGATAATAACAACCTTCTTAAATCCTAGGTAATAGTGGCAATTTAGCATGAATTTCTAGAGCTGCACTACAGAAAAGTGCAAATCCATCCCTAAATTGGCGCAGATTAAGAAGTGCTTGATAGCAGTTCTACAGATGTAGAACTGTAGGCTAGACATGATTGCAGAGTGCAGGCTAAATATGATTTGTGATGTGCTCCTCCCCCCTGCTGAATTCCTCCTCAGAGCCTGCTGCTATCAATACAGCAGGTGTGTTGGTTACCTCAGCAACAGCAATTCCCCTCATACACTGCACTGTCTGAGAGACCTTCCTAGCTCATCCTATTTTACAACAGTGTTACAAGGAATCTACTGATTTCTTAAGATGCCTGAGACAGTTCTGCACAAATTTCTAAAAACCTACCAATATTTTGTCTCAGACACTCTTGATAAATCTGGCCCTCAGGGTGAGAAATGTTATTAAACTTGTGAAGTATGCCCAGCTTCAACCAATTTCTTCAGATTTTTGATACAATGGGAAGGAAACAGTCGCTGATACTTTGTTGCTATTGTCTGTGTCACTTTTGTTACCGTTATCAAGGTCCCCCTGCACTTACCTATTTCCTGTGCTATTCTGTTCCTGTCCTGTCCCTGTCTCCTGTCCCTTTGACACTAATCACTCTTATATGAGTCAGTGGTGTCACCAGGAATGAAAGTAGGTGACCACAGTAAAAACCTGACAAGTTTTACATATTCATTGTGCTACAAAAACACTATCCATTTTAAAGTGATTCATCCACTTCCTGCCTGGACAGAAAAGTATGCTGGAAACAGTAAAAATGCAAGGATTTGATCCATTATACTCTATCATAAACTAAAATAAAAGTTTTGTGTAAAGTTGGACTTTAAGAAAGATTTGCACTTAACTATGCATGATGCTAGAGAAAACAATGCAGATTCCTTTATGTGTACCTTAACTGTGTGAATGTGAGAAGGTAGATTTATGTGTCCTAACTGTGTGAGTCAGTCTGCAGTGTGGCATAACGCGAGCTTAAAGATACCCGAGGTGACACGTGACATGATAAGATAGACATGTGTATGTACAGTTTACAGAGACAAAAAAAGACGAGCAGGCATCACTAGGTAACTAATGTTACTCTAATTGCCATAATAGGCTATGCAGGGGGGTAGAGGGTCGCCGACCCAAAACAATATGTAATCAAAGAGAACAAGAGAACTAGGAATCCCCCCTGAATATAATAATAACAGAATGAGCAAATGATGCTGGATATATGAGAAATTGAAAAAATCTTTATTAATGAGCCAACTACAAGTTAAAAGCAATTAAAAACAAGGTAGCCAGACCCGGGCCAGAACCCCTGATAATACAATAATATGGGCGAGACCCTGCATACATATATAATATAATATAAAACGGAATGTAGCCTGACCTGGATTCTCTGCGAAAAACTATAGAAAAAATGTAAATAAATATATATATAAGTATATCAATACAGTGCTATAAAAAACAGTATATCAAAGTTAGGTATAATAGTGTGGCACTATATCACAGAGATGATCCAAGGAAGGCTACACACCTATAGTAAACAACGTATATACTCCATCTCTAGCTGCCACTAAATATAATGAGGTGCTTGTGCATAACCAACTACTAAATGACAATCAAAAGGCATAATATTGTGAGATAATAGGTGAATATGGAGCAAAAGAGTGATATGAGCAAAGGAAAATAATAATGTAAGATAGAAGAGGGAATATTCCCATAAGGTGCAAAAGTGAAACATGAAGAGTAGCAGTAAGAGAGCGAGAAATGAGCAGGGCTCACCTAATAAAAAAGATGAGAGGCCTCAGGAATGGCTGCGAGGGCGCTGCCTGCGCCGTCCGACTAGTTCCGCCGAAGCTGCGAGGGGACAGTGATTTGGGAAGCTGGCGCGGTTTAAATGGAGCCCGGAGGACGCGGCCGCGTCACTGGCTTGACCCCACGTGCCGTCTTGCGTCAGCAGTTTTTAATTGCTTTTAACTTGTAGTTGGCTCATTAATAAAGATTTTTTCAATTTCTCATACATCCAGCATCATTTGCTCATTCTGTTATTATTATATTCAGGGGGGATTCCTAGTTCTCTTGTTCTCTTTGATTACATGTGTATGTACAGTGCCTAACAATCAAATAACAATTCTGTGTTCCTTTTTTCCTTTCTCTGCCCGAAAGTGTCAGGGCCTATTTCCACTACACGTAGATTGGATGCAGAATGGATGCAGAAAAATTGACTCCCAACGAATGCCTATGGGCCTGTTTCCACTGAACGTGATTTTTCTGATGCAGATTTTCCCATAGGCATTCATTGGAGTCAGTTTTTCTGCATCCAATGTGCATGCAGTGGAAACAGGCCCTCAAACATCAGGTATGTAAGTGACAGTTCATGTCTGAATCAGGACTGGGTCAGACTACAGTGTGACCCTCACTGATAAGAAATTACAACTATAAAACACTTTCCTAGCAGAAAATGGCTTCTGAGATTAGGAAAGAGAGTCAACAGTTCATAGATTTTAGCTCTGGCATACTTCAATGAATGTGTCATTGAGCAAAAACAATAAAACAGTAAAAAACTTAAAAAGTAGATTTAAATATAAAATAAAACTGTGGAATACCTTAAAAATGTTCATTTTTATGAGAAGGAGGATAGATACAATTGTTAATTTAATTTGTTTATTTTTACCTCGGCTGTCCTTTAAAGCCATGGTTTTAAAACAATACTGCACTTATTGTAGTTAGTAGAGTTGTGTGGATCGCCATCTGCTGGCAGCAAGTTTTAAAGCTTAACTCAAGGAAGGTGAAAACGGGTCAAGATCTTTTTTGATTTCCTATTGACGTCTATGTTCTCATTTGGGATAATTTGCTTCACTTCCTGTTCTGACAGGAAGTCCTTCAAGGACAAAAACAGCAGCAAAGGAAAACTTTTTTGAAAAGTGTTACGACCCTTGTAAAATATTTATTACTGTCTCTCAATCTCATGTCCTGTCTTGAGGGCCACTAGTACTTATATGAAAAGCCATAGGTGTCCCATGCACAGGACATAAGAAAAAATTTCTCATTTGGGTAACAGAATGCAGTTAAAATGAAAAATTCTTACTAGAAAGATTGCAGAGATTGATACGGCACTTGTCAGGTTCACCTTTTTACCTTTTAAGCAGTCTTGTGCATACAACATTCAAAGAAGCACAGCTCTCATATACCAACAGTGTCGCTACTGGTGATTGCAAGGGAGGAGAGACATGGCCAACAATCATTTCACTTTTGGCTTCTTCCAGTGCCAAAGTGTGCAAACTGCAAAAAAAAAATGCAAAGAACATGAATGCAGTGCGATTCCTGAGTGAGCCATTGTCTTCCATGACTGGCCTCTTAGTGCATCATTGTGGCTCCGTCCACACTGAATTCAGGTGCATTTCTTTGTTGTGAAGCTTAGCAGCCCCATTTACTTGTATTATTACTCACTGAGGCTTGCAACAGCTAGAGTTGAGCCGAAATTTTCGTAATTTCGCATTACTATAATTACGCATGCGAAATTTGCGATTACGATGCGAAATTACGGTAGTGTAATTGCCATTAAAATCGTAATTGAAAATACCGTAAGCGTAATTTTCAACGTGTAATTTCGCGTTTCGTTCATGCCGTAATTTCGCATTAAACGCTACCGTAATTTCGCGTTAAACCGTAACGCTCCGTATAATGTAAAAAAGCCGCCGACTTTAAGGGTTAATAGCAAAGCCCCCTTAAATGTCAAGAGCCTCAAATTTGGAGAATATATTAACCACTTCACCACTGAGGGGTTTTACCCCCTGAGCACCAGAGCAATTTTCACCTTTCAGCGCTCCTTCCATTCATTCGTCTATAACTTTATTATTACTTATCGCAATGAAATGAACTATATCTTGTTTTTTTCGCCACCAATTAGGCTTTCTTTAGGTGGGACATTATGCCAAGAATTATTTTTTTCTAAATGTGTTTTAATGGGAAAATAGGAAAAATGTGGGGAAAAAAATAATTATTTTTCAGTTTTCGGCCATTATAGTTTTTAAATAATGCATGCTACTGTAATTAAAACCCATGAAACGTATTTGCCCTTTTGTCCCGGTTATAAAACCATTTAAATTATGTCCCTATCACAATGTTTGGCGCCAATATTTTATTTGGAAATAAAGGTGCATTTTTTTCAGTTTTGCGTCCATCCCTAATTACAAGCCCATAGTTTATAAAGTAACAGTGTTATACCCTCTTGACATAAATATTTAAAAAGTTCAGTCCCTAAGGTAACTATTTATGTATTTTTTTTAATTGTAAATTTTTTATTTTTTTTTTAATTACAAAAAAAAAAAAAATGGGGAGTGTGGGAGGTAATGAGTTAATTTTATGTGTAAAAGTCATTTATTTGTATGTGAAAAATGTGTAGGGTGTAGTTTACTATTTGGCCACAAGATGGCCACAGTAACTTTTTGTTTTAATGCGACCTCCAAGCTTCCTTCCGGAAGCTTGGAGGAAGTATAATGAGCATGGACACGTGAGTTTTTTCTCACAATGATCGCGCTGCCCATAGGAGAGCAGCTGATCATTGCGGGGCTTAGATCAACGAACGGGAATGGATTTTCCCGCTCATTGATCTCTGGGCGAGCGGGCGGCGGCGGTTTTACTAGCGGCGGGCGGCGTGTTTACGAGCGGGAGCGCGGGCAGCGTCGGGAACGCGGAAAGTACGTGTTTCTCCGTCCCTGGTTTTTAAAGGATGGAAAAAGGGGCGGAGAAATACGTACGCGCGGGGGTAAAGTGGTTAAGGAGATCAGAAGGAAAAAGAGGAAAAAATTTTTTTTCAAAAAGACCTTATAGTTTTTGAGAAAATCGATGTTAAAGTTTCAAAGGAAAAATGTAAACATTTAAAAACCCGCCGACTTTAACGGTTAATAGCAAAGCCTGCTTAAAGTTTAGGAACACCAAATTCCCAGGGTATATTAAGGGGATCAGTGGGAATAAGAGGAAAAACATTTTTTTCAAAAAGACCTTATAGTTTTTGAGAAAATCGATTTTTAAGTTTCAAGGGCGAAAATGTCTTTTAAATGCGGAAAATGTCAGGTTTTTTTTGCACAGGTAACAATAGTGTATTATTTTCATAGATTCCCCCAAGTGGGAAGAGTTTTACTTACTTCGTTCTGAGTGTGGGAAATATAAAAAAAAAACGACGTGGGGTCCCCCCTCCCAGACCTCTTTAACCCCTTGTCCCCCATGCAGGCTGGGATAGCCAGAATGCGGAGCACCGGCCGCGTGGGGCTCCGCACCCTGACTATACCAGCCCGCATGGTCCATGGATTGGGGGGTCTCGGAAGGGGAGGGGCAGCCAAGCTTTCCCCTCCCCCTCCGAGCCCTTGTCCAATCCAAGGACAAGGGGCTCTTCTCCACCTCCGATGGGCGGTGGAGGTGGAGGCCGCGATTTCCTGGGGGGGGGGTTCATGGTGGAATCTGGGAGTCCCCTTTAAAAAGGGGTCCCCCAGATGCCCACCCCCCCTCCCAGGAGAAATGAGTATAGAGGTACTTGTACCCCTTACCCATTTCCTTTAAGAGTTAAAAGTAAATAAACACACAAACACTTAGAAAAAGTATTTTAATTGAACAAAAAACATAACCACGAAAAAAGTCCTTTAATATTCTTAATTAACCATTAATACTTACCTGTCCCTTCAAATAAATGATCCCTCGAAATAGCTTCGGAAATGTTCTATCAGTTACAATGTAACAAAGTTATTACAATGTAACAACTTTGTTACATTGTAACTACGCCGCACCCGACGTCACTCGCCGCTCAGCCGCCGCATACGCGTCTGCGCTGCACAGACCCGACAGAGCTCTGAGCTATATAGCTCAGAGCTCTCTAAGCATCTTGGAATTTGGGCTCCAAGGAGCCCCATTGATCCTTAGCAGACCAATGGGGTTCCTTCTGATTTGAAGGAACCCCATTGGTCTGCTAAGGACCAATGGGGCTCCTTGGAGCCCAAATTCAAAGATGCTTAGAGAGCTCTGAGCTATATAGCTCAGAGGTCTGTCGGGTCTGTGCAGCGCAGACGCGTATGCAGCGGCTGAGCGGCGAGTGACGTCGGGTGCGGCGTAGTTACAATGTAACAAAGTTGTTACATTGTAATAACTTTGTTACATTGTAAGTTACTGATAGAACATTTCCGAGGCTATTTCGAGGGACAGGTAAGTATTAATGGTTAATTAAGAATATTAAAGGACTTTTTTCGTGGTTATGTTTTTTGTTCAATTAAAATACTTTTTCTAAGTGTTTGTGTGTTTATTTACTTTTAACTCTTAAAGGAAATGGGTAAGGGGTACAAGTACTCATTTCTCCTGGGAGGGGGGTGGGCATCTGGGGGACCCCTTTTTAAAGGGGACTCCCAGATTCAACCATGAACCCCCCCCCCCAGGAAATCGCGGCCTCCACCTCCACCGCCCATCGGAGGTGGAGAAGAGGCCCTTGTCCTTGGATTGGACAAGGGCTCGGAGGGGGAGGGGAAAGCTTGGCTGCCCCTCCCCTTCCGAGACCCCCCAATCCATGGACCATGCGGGCTGGTATAGTCAGGGTGCGGAGCCCCACGCGGCCGGTGCTCCGCATTCTGGCTATCCCAGCCTGCATGGGGGACAAGGGGTTAAAGAGATCTGGGAGGGGGGACCCCACGTCGTTTTTTTTTTTATATTTCCCACACTCAGAACGAAGTAAGTAAAACTCTTCCCACTTGGGGGAATCTATGAAAATAATACACTATTGTTACCTGTGCAAAAAAACCTGACATTTTCCGCATTTAAAAGACATTTTTGCCCTTGAAACTTAATAATCGATTTTCTCAAAAACTATAAGGTCTTTTTGAAAAAAATGTTTTTCCTCTTATTCCCACTGATCCCCTTAATATACCCTAGGAATTTGGTGTTCCTAAACTTTAAGCAGGCTTTGCTATTAACCGTTAAAGTCGGCGGGTTTTTAAATGTATACATTTTTACTTTGAAACTTTAACATCGATTTTCTCAAAAACTATAAGGTCTTTTTGAAAAAAAACATTTTCCTCTTATTCCTTCTGATCTCCTTAATATATTCTCCAAATTTGAGGCTCTTAGCATTTAAGGGGGCTTTGCTATTAACCCTTAAAGTCGGCGGCTTTTTTATACTATACGGAGCGTTACGGTTTAACGCGAAATTACGGTAGCGTTTAATGCGAAATTACGGCATGAACAAATACCCATTGTAATGCGAAAATTACGCGAAAATTACGCTTACGCGAAATTACACGAAATCCTTCTTCATTACGATTATGTACTTACGGCCATAATCGTAATTACACTAATTACGAAATTTCGCGAAATCGTAATTACGTCATTACGCTCATCTCTAGCAACAGCAGTGCCAAGCGTAGTGCACAGGTACCCCACTATGTGAACAGTACATTTATTAAATATTAGGTATTGATACAGTCCGTAAAGTTGGGCTTAGACTCCAGCTTTTTCAAAGAAGCTCCATTGTGTGAATTTTTTTGGGGGGGTCTGTTAAATTGATAAAAGAAAAAGTAGGAGCCTTTACACAGAGCTACTGGATCTTTTTCTAGGTTACCTCCCTTCTGGTAAGAAATAGCACAGCCTCACCTAAAAGAGGAAGACATTGACATGGGTGGGTGATGTACTCTAAGGCAGCAGGCCAGAACTGGAAGGGGAGAGGCTCCGCAGCAGGCTGGGATGAAAAAGAGTGGCTGTTCTTTGAAATGTCCTGTTTATTGCACTCTTTGCTGGCACGTGCTGCTCAACATTAATATTTCCACAATAGGTGATAGCAGAGCACAGCTCAAATAGCTATGCTGTGTATGTTTCCAAGACTGAAGTGTCACTCTGACCTCAATTACAGGAAAACTATTATATTTACTGACATTGGTGACAAGAGAAACTCAATGCCTATGAATACAATAACAGGTGATATACATAGAATAAGGGATGAGTGGTTAACAGGGGCGGACATAGACCCGTGCAGGCTGTGCAGCTGCACAGGGTCCCATGTCCTCTGCGGCCCAAGCATCTCCTGTACAGCCATATTAACCTCTAGGTTTGTGTATGTGTTGATACCCAAGCCTGTTCAAAAGCTGTCTCTCCCTCCCTGTGTCACTTCCCTCCATACAGATGTCTTTCCCTCCATGTCATTTTACTACATGCAGCTGTCTCTTATTATGACTTTTTTTGTGTGAAATGCTGCGGAAGATGTCAGCATTATATAAATATAAATACATAATAATTATATGGTAGGATATGCCAGTTCCCCACTGCTGTACGTCCCTGTGGACTTCACTTCAGCACCAGGGACGTAGATACATTTACAGTGGTGTTTGAAGCGATGCGCGACCCCTCCCCCCCCCCCCCCCCCTCCATGGCTACTGTGACCCCCCAGAATCAGATTACTGATCGGTACTCACCGATCACTGTCCCAGCAGTGAATTATCTTCTGGCTTCAATGAGATGCCTCCCTGATTCACAAGTCTACACTACTTCCTGTGCTTCAGCACACAGGATTGTATCGGGACATCTAGTGGCCAAAAATTAAATGACACCTGTTAATGTTAAATACACCTACATATGTTAATTAATAAAATATTATACCCAATTTTAACCCCTAATTTTCCTCTCCCTCTCTAATTATTGTTACAAAAAAAAAGTGACAGCATAAAAAAAAAATCTTAAATAGTTACCTTAGGGACTTTTTAATATGTATGTCATTAGGGTATATCACTATCACTTATGCAAATTATAACTTGTAATCATTGATCTAGTATAAAAAACGCAAACGGAAAAAATACACCTTTATTTCCAAATAAAATATTGTCACAGTACATTGTACTAGGGACAAAATTTAAATGGTGTAATAACCGGGACAAATGGGCAAATAAAATGTTTTTTTCTATCTCAGCGCATTTAATTTTAAAATATAATGGCTGAAAACTGAGAAATAATTTTTTTTTCTTTTCTTATTACTTCCTTTAAAATGCAGCTGGAATAAAATAATTCTTAGCAAAAGTACCACCCAAAGAAAGCCTAATTTGTGTTGAAAAAAACGATGTATAGACATTTAGCTGTCATAAGTGGCGATAACGTTATTGCCAAATGTATGGGAGGAGCATGACTTGTGAAAATTGCTCTGGTTTTTAGGGGGAAATAACCTGTGGTGGGTAAGTGGTTAAAATTAGACTTTGGTAGGATTACATTGTCAGCTCCTCTGATGACAGTCAGTGATGTGATAATGTACTCTGTAAAATGCTGCATATTATATATCAATACATATTAATAATATGGCAGGACATTAAACTATGACTATGGTAGGAAGATTTCATTGCTATATAGATACAGAATAATAATATTAAAAATAATGTCATGGTAATTTTTTGACCATTTTAATTTTTACAAGTTTTCATCTCTGCCACTGCTGCATGAGGAGCAGTGATAGTTGCTTGTGGCCCAGTCACGTATGAGACATAATGAATAGGTAGAAAATATTCACTTCATTAGTACAATGCCTACAAAATGTAGCCTAGGTAAACTTACTTTTTTGTTATTGACACTTTTTTCATCCACCCATGATATATTATGACAACACCCATTCACATGGGACCCCAACATTTATTTTGCACAGAGGCCCAATATTCGCTTTGTCTGCCACTGGTAGTTAGCACACTTGCTTTGAAGAACTAAATGCATTATTCGGATTTAGAAAACTGGCCCATAGAAGTTATAGATATTCTTAAAGCCAAACACCAATCAGGTTCATGAATACATTTAACAGTGTACAGCAGCCTTTCTCATCCTTTCTACCACAGAGGAACCCTGCTAATAACTTTTGGATCTCAAGGAACCCCTGCAAACAATTTTTTGGTCCTGAGGAACCCCTGCATTTATTTTGCAGGAGGCATGGTCTTTAAAAGTGTGTGTGGCTGTTTATTTCACTACCCCCATTACACTGCCACTCATTATACCATCTCCTGATGCACCAATTTAGTGCTTCTTGTTACAGTACTACCTATTATAGTGTGCTCTATTATACTTCCCCCACGATGGGGGAAATGCCAAGGAACCCCTGCAGAGTCCTCAAGGAACCCTGGGGTTCCAGGGAACCCTGGTTGAGAAAGCCTGGTGTACAGTAACAAAAAGGTGTGTCCTTTGGATGCAGCTGGTGGTTCATACAGAGCCGGGACAAGGTCGTCCAGCACCCAAGGCTGAGACGCCAAAGTGCGCCCCTCCATCCCTCCCACTGCAGCTGTCATACACTGATTGCAATTAGACTAAGAGGTGCCCCAGGACCCCAACACCTTAATCTGTAGTTATCTGGCTTGCAGTCACTGCCATGTATCCACTTTTCTTATTTCTCTCTGCTTCAAACACAATAGGGGAATGATAGCTGAGTGAGTTGTGCACCCCCTCATACACTGCGCCCTGAGGCTGGAGCCTCTCTGGCCTCTGCCTCGGCCCGGCCCTGGGTTTATATGTGACCATTTTACACTATGACAGTAATTTACTAAGCCAAGGAGTTGCACACCACAATCCCTCAACTCCACAAATCCATTAAAATAAACAAGGAAACAGTGTCCACGTGTGGACCTTTCCTTATTCATCATCATCCATTGCAATATTGCTGCATGCATATATATATATCAAATAAATGTGTGGATGGCAGCATGATCTGAAGTGATAACATAATTTATAACACATGCATGTATGAGCAGGGTGTCTAAAGGCCATGCTTATGACGTGATTTTATGCAAATGATTTTTTTGCGTTGAATTATTTTTTTTCCGCAGCATCATTTAACAAAAATTAAATGATGGTTCACAATGCACGCCACCCGCAGTGGTCGTTCCTCTATGAACAATGCCATGTTTGATTGAATCGCAGACATGACAAATGACCTTCATTACTCTTTATACTTATAACATTACCTATCCCCATTAAAACTCCCAGAAACCTACTAAATTGGTCCCTATGCCTAGTCAGGAAGAGGGGAATTTGCACCGTGTGTACATGTCCAAACTGCTCCTGGTCGATAAAGAGATTGATTTTCTGAATATTACTTCACAAAATCGATCCCTTTATCGATCATTACCTAGCATTAAGGGCAGCGAATTGGCAGAACTGCCAGGCAACTGGTATTGTTTAAAGAGGAACTTCAGCCTAAACAAACATACTGTCATTAAGTTACATTAGTTATGTTAATTAAAATAGATAGTTAATATAATCTCTTACCCACCCTGTTTTAAAAGAACAGGCAAATGTTTGATTTCATGAGGGCAGCCATCTTTTTGGTTGAAAGGAGGTGACAGGGAGCATGAGACACCGTTCCAACTGTCCTGTGTGCTGATCACTCCTCCCAGTTGCTAGGCAACATGAATAACAACATAGGAAATCCCATCATGCTTTGCACAGCATCAGGGGAAAAAAAGCCCGGGCAGTTTTCTTTGATGGGTGGAGCTTAGCTAAAAATGCAGCTAAAAATGATGCTTTGGTAAGAAAAACAAAGTTCTGATGCTGTGAAACTGTTAAAGAAAAACAAGCCTTTTCAGTTCTGCTGAGTAGATTTTTAGTCTGGAGGTTCACTTTAAAATTCAATAAATATCCCCTCTCACTTTAGATTTCCTATTATTCCCAATCAACCAACATCTTCCCTTCTGTCAACAGCACAGCACAATCAAACACAGATCTTAATCTGGACCACACAGTTGCTGTGGTACAGGGATGCAAAATGATTTTTCCCAAAGTGAACATCAGATGAAAATGAACTCCAATGCACTGGTAAGAATGCTGACTACCTACACTAAGATAAATATAGGGTGAAAAAGGTTAAGGATGCCATATGTACATGAACTTAGATGTGACATGCTATCTTCCGTGACCAGACAGAGTAATGCGTTATGACAGCTATTGCCTGTCTCTTGCTGTTTACTGCAATAGAGCAATTAAATCCAAGCAGACTCCTCCCAGGCTCACTACTGGTTGTTAAATTGTCTTGCCAGAGCTGTCAAACTGAATACTGCACAGGATCTGACATCCACATTATTTTTTTTTTTCAGTTAGACTATTAATTGAAACAAGAGCAAACATGTATAGATTCCAGATGTAGTCACAGTCAGTGAACACTGTGAGAGCCTCTCAGAGCATAGATTAGCAGTTTTAGCAGTTTATTTTTTACATTTGCATCAAGGATCCCAGCAGATAGTGAAAGTGTCGCATCCAATGCTGGAAAATGCCGATATATTAAAGGCAACAAGTAAATAGGTAATAATCTTGAGGCTAGAACAGGATTTAAAATACATTACTCATCATCTGTTAGATGCTTTATCTTTTGCTATGACAGTACTGTTGTACATCTTGCGTAACTGAAACAGAAGGCTTCAGTTTATATAGAAGTCATTGGTCTCACCCCTTGCCCTGTCAGAGTGAAGTTTGTCCTAGACAAAGGCCCCTCTGATTGGCCTATGGGAACGGATGTTTTTGTCTGCTTCAGAACCACTGTTCTGCGCATTTATATTGCATCTTTCTGCAGGAGTAAAGGTACCCATACATCTAATGATGATGGACAGATTTGACCAAGAGACAGATTTCTTTCTGATAGAATCTGATCAGACAGTGAACTGTCGGCTGCCCACACACCGCGGGCCAATTCCCGAGACTTACCAGCATGTCCAAATGATACATGCGACCAATTTCGGCTTGTAATTGGTCGCATTGTGAATTGGGCATACTCTTGGTGGCACCGATTTTTATCCGATTCGATAATAGTTATCAAAATCGAAGGTCGATCGGCCACCAAGTCGAGTGATGTATGGGTACCTTAACACTAGCATAGAACATATCATTTTTAAATTAGACCAAAAAGATGAGGCTTCAGAGGGTTGAGTGGTCTTTAAAGCAATACTGAAGTGCGTTGTCTCAGCTGTACTATCTAGGAAACAATCCACTATAAATTTAACTTTGTTTTAGGGCGACCTAGTACCAAAAAACAGGAATCAGCCAGTCAACATGGTCATTTATGTCACTCCCCTTTATGGAATACTGAGCAGGATAAGGCAGAGGGCAGGACCAACTTGACCAAAACAGTAAAGGTCCTTTCTGGAAGCAGGTGGTTTCACTACTGAGCACCTGAGCTGGACAGCACTATGGCACTGATGCTATAGTGCGCACTCCGCACAAGGGTAATTCGGGGGTTCCAGCAGTCGTCGGACCCCAAATTACATCTCCCTCTGAGTTGCTACGACTAAAAGGGGGAATAGTATTTAACACCCCTGGGAATTTAAGCGGCAGCAGAGTGAGCCGTCATTCGGCTCACCCTGCCACCAAATCCCCAGTGGCGTAGTAATACGTGTGCTCCTTTCTTTCATATTGAACTAAAGCAGGAGGCACCAACAATGTATAAGACATCAAAAACAGTTTAACCACTTGCCGACCGCCCACAGCCCATGGGCGGCGGCAAAGTGGATGCCTTAAGGACCGCAATACGCCTTAGGGCGTTGCGTCCTTTTCCTATGCCGGGGGAGCGATCGCGTCATTGATGACGCGCGCTTCCCCCGGCAACTGGCTCCGCCCACCCGCCGTAACATCCTGCCGGCCATACGGAAGCGCCGGCGGGATGTTAACCCCGCGATCGCCGCTACAAAGTGTATAATACACTTTGTAATGTATACAAAGTGTATTATACAGGCTGCCTCCTGCCCTGGTGGTCCCAGTGTCGGAGGGACCACCAGGGCAGGCTGCAGCCACCCTAGTCTGCACCAAACACACTGATCTGCCCCCCCCCCCGCCCACTGATCGCCCACAGCACCCCTCAGACCCCCCCCCTGCCCACCCCCCAGACCCCTGTTTGCACCCAATCACCCCCCTAATAACCCATCAATCACTCCCTGTCACTATCTATCAACGCTATTTTTTTTATCTCCCCCCCTGCCCCCTGCCCCCTCCTGATCACCTCCCCACCTCTCAGATTCTCCCCAGGACCCCCCCCCAGATCCCCCCCCCCTGTGTACTGTATGCATGTATCCCCCCTGATAACCTGTCAATCACCTGTCAATCACCCATCAATCACCCCCTGTCACTGCCACCCATCAATCAGCCCCTAACCTGCCCCTTGCGGGCAATTTGATCACCCACCCACACCAATAGATCGCCCGCAGATCCGACATCAGATCACCTCCCAAATCCATTGTTTACATCTATTCTCTCCTCTAAACACCCACTAATTACCCATCAATCACCCCCTATCACCACCTGTCACTTTTACCTATCAGATCAGACCCTAATCTGCCCCTTGCGGGCACCCAATCACCCGCCAACACGCTCAGATTGCCCTCTGACCCCCCCTTATCAATTCGCCAGTGCATTAATTACATCTGTTCTTCCCTGTAATAACCCACTGATCACCTGTCAATCACCTGCCAATCACCTATCACCCATCAATCACCCCCTGTCACCCCCTGTCACTGCCACCCATCAATCAGCCCCTAACCTGCCCCTTGCGGGCAATCTGATCACCCACCCACACCATCCGATCGCCTGCAGACCCGCAGTCAGATCACCTCCCAAGTGCATTGCATCTGTTCTCTCCTCTAAACACCCACTAATTACCCATCAATCACCCCCTGTCACTGCTACCCATCAGATTAGACCCCCATCTGCCCCTAGGGCACCCAATCACCCGCCCACACCCTCAGACCCCAGCCCTGATCACCTCGCCATTGCATTACTTGCATCTATTCCCCCCACTAATCACACCTTGAGACACCCATCAATCACCTCCTGTCACTACCTGTCACCCCCTAGCACACCTACCCATCAGATCAGGCCCTAATTTGCCCCGTGTGGGCTCCTGATCACTCGGCCAAACCCTCAGATCCCCCTCAGACCCCCTTCTGATCACCTCCCCAGTGCATTGAGTGCATCTATTTTCCCCTCTAATCACCCCCTGAGACACCCATCAATCACCTCCTGTCACCCCCCTAGCACTCCTATCCATCAGATCAGGCCCAATACAACCTGTCATCTAAAAGGCCACCCTGCTTATGACCGGTTCCACAAAATTCGGCCCCTCATAGACCACCTGTCATCAAAATTTGCAGATGCTTATACCCCTGAACAGTCATTTTGAGACATTTGGTTTCCAGACTACTCACGGTTTTGGGCCCGTAAAATGCCAGGGCGGTATAGGAACCCCACAAGTGACCCCATTTTAGAAAAAAGACACCCCAAGGTATTCTGTTAGGTGTATGACGAGTTCATAGAAGATTTTATTTTTTGTCAAAAGTTAGTGGAAATTGATTTTTATTGGTTTTTTTTCACAAAGTGTCATTTTTCACTAACTTGTGACTAAAAATAAAATCTTCGATGACCTCGCCATACACCTAATGGAATACCTTGGGGTGTCTTCTTTCTAAAATGGGGTCACTTGTGGGGTTCCTATACTGCCCTGGCATTTTAGGGGCCCTAAACCGTGAGGAGTAGTCTAGAAAACAAATGCCTCAAAATGACCTGTGAATAGGACGTTGGGCCCCTTAGCGCACCTAGGCTGCAAAAAAAGTGTCACACATGTGGTATCGCCGTACTCAGGAGAAGTAGTATAATGTGTTTTGGGGTGTATTTTTACACATACCCATGCTGGGTGGGAGAAATCTCTCTGTAAATGGACAATTGTGTGTAAAAAAAATCAAACAATTGTCAGCATGGGTATGTGTAAAAATACACCACAAAACACATTATACTACTTCTCCTGAGTACGGCAGTACCACATGTGTGGCACTTTTTTACACCCTAAGTGCGCTAAGGGGCCCAAAGTCCAATGAGTACCTTTAGGATTTCACAGGTCATTTTGCGACATTTAGTTTCAAGACTACTCCTCGCGGTTTAGGGCCCCTAAAATGCCAGGGCAGTATAGGAACCCCACAAATGACCCCATTCTAGAAAGGAGACACCCAAAGGTATTCCGTTAGGAGTATGGTGAGTTCATAGAAGATTTTATTTTTTGTCACAAGTTAGCGGAATATGACACTTTGTGAAGAAAAACAATTCAAATCAATTTCCGCTAACTTGTGGCAAAAAATAAAATCTTCTATGAACTCACCATACTCCTAACGGAATACCTTGGGGTGTCTTCTTTGTAAAATGGGGTCATTAGTGGGGTTCCTATACTGCCCTGGCATTTTAGGGGCCCTAAACCGTGAGGAGTAGTCTTGAAACAAAAATGACCTGTGAAATCCTAAAGGTACTCATTGGACTTTGGGCCCTTTAGCGCAGTTAGGGTGCAAAAAGTGCCACACATGTGGTATTGCCGTACTCGGGAGAAGTAGTATAATGTGTTTTGGGGTGTATTTTTACACATACCCATGCTGGGTGGGAGAAATACCTCTGTAAATGACAATCTTTTGATTTTTTTACACACAATTGTCCATTTACAGAGTTATTTCTCCCACCCAGCATGGGTATGTGTAAAAATACACCCCAAAACACATTGTACTACTTCTCCCGAGTACGGCGATACCACATGTGTGGCACTTTTTTGCACCCTAACTGCGCTAAAGGGCCCAAAGTCCAATGAGTACCTTTAGGATTTCACAGGTCATTTTGAGAAATTTCGTTTCAAGACTACTCCTCACGGTTTAGGGCCCCTTAAATGCCAGGGCAGTATAGGAACCCCACAAATGACCCCATTTTAGAAAGAAGACACCCCAAGGTATTCCGTTAGTAGTATGGCGAGTTCATAGAAGATTTTATTTTTTGTCACAAGTTAGCGGAAATTGATTTTAATTGTGTTTTTTCACAAAGTGTCATTTTCCGCTAACTTTTGACTAAAAATAAAATCTTCTATGAACTCACCATACTCCTAACGGAATACCTTGGGGTGTCTTCTTTCTAAAATGGGGTCATTTGTGGGGTTCCTATACTGCCCTGGCATTTTAGGGGCCCTAAACCGTGAGGAGTAGTCTTGAAACGAAATTTCTCAAAATGACCTGTGAAATCCTAAAGGTACTCATTGGACTTTGGGCCCTTTAGCGCAGTTAGGGTGCAAAAAAGTGCCACACATATGGTATCGCCGTACTCAGGAGAAGTAGTATAATGTGTTTTGTGGTGTATTTTTACACATACCCATGCTGAGTGAAGGAGAAAGATCTCTGTAAATGGACAATTGTGTGTAAAAAAAATTAACAAATTGTCATTTACAGAGATATTTCTCCCACCCAGCATGGGTATGTGTAAAAATACACCCCAAAACACATTATACTACTTCTCCTGAGTACGGCAATACCACATGTGTGGCACTTTTTTGCAGCCTAACTGCGCTAAGAGGTCCAAAGTCCAATGAGCACCTTTAGGCTTTACAGGGGTGCTTACAATTTAGCACCCCCCAAAATGTCAGGACAGTAAACACACCCCACAAATGACCCCATTTTGGAAAGTAGACCCTTCAAGGTATTCAGAGAGGGGCATGGTGAGTCCGTGGCAGATTTCATTTTTTTTTGTCGCAAGTTAGAAGAAATGGAAACTTTTTTTTTTTTTTTTTTTCCTCACAAAGTGTCATTTTCCGCTTACTTGTGACAAAAAATAATATCTTCTATGAACTCACTATGCCTCTCAGTGAATACTTTGGGATGTCTTCTTTCCAAAATGGGGTCATTTGGGGGGTATTTATACTATCCTGGAATTCTAGCCCCTCATGAAACATGACAGGGGGTCAGAAAAGTCAGAGATGCTTGAAAATGGGAAAATTCACTTTTTGCACCATAGTTTGTAAACGCTATAACTTTTACCCAAACCAATAAATATACACTGAATGGGTTTTTTTTTATCAAAAACATGTTTGTCCACATTTTTCGCGCTGCATGTATACAGAAATTTTACTTTATTTGAAAAATGTCAGCACAGAAAGTAAAAAAAATCATTTTTTTGCCAAAATTCATGTCTTTTTTGATGAATATAATAAAAAGTAAAAATCGCAGGAGCAATCACATAGCACCAAAAGAAAGCTTTATTAGTGACAAGAAAAGGAGCCAAAATTCATTTAGGTGGTAGGTTGTATGAGCGAGCAATAAACCGTGAAAGCTGCAGTGGTCTGAATGGAAAAAAAGTGGCCGGTCCTTAAGGGGTAGAAAGCCCTAGGTCCTCAAGTGGTTAAACGTGGTGATCATGTGATTACTTAACTCTTTCAAAGATGAAAAGTTTTTTATTTCAAAAGAACTTAGTAGATGCACAATACTACAAGTTTTGCAAGTCTAGCTCTCTTCATCAGGTAAAATTGCAGTGTCAAAGACAGCAAGTGCAGAAAAGCTATGTTTCTGCACTCACTTGCTGTCTTTAACACTGCTATTTGACCTGATGAAGAAAAACCTGGACCTGAAAAATATGTAGTCTTCAGGGCAGACAAACTTGTATGCGCCCCCCCCCCCCCCCCCTGCTAATTTGGAATGATCACACAGCACCCGACAATTTACTCTGCTTCATTAATGTTCTCACATGACATGCTGCAGCTCAACACAACAACACACTGGCTGGCTTTGAGTCTGTGACAAAAAAAAAAAAATAACCACATCTCCTCCATTTTAGACAAGACAAGACAAGACAAATAACATTTATATTGTGCTTTTCTCCTTGCGGACTCAAAGCGCCAATTTTAAACGATTTTAGATATTTTATACATTATTAGCACCTCCTACTCTAGTTTATTGTTACTTACTTAACTCATTTTTTACTTTACCTTTCTTATCTCATGTGTTTATGTTCTTGTGATCCACACTTGCCATGTGTCTGGTTATCTCTAAAGCAAACCAACCTTCTGAGTTAGGTATTTGCTTGCTATCATTTGACATCACAGCATGTGCATTTTGTTAAAGAGACACTGAAGCGAAAAAAAAAAATGATGATATTATGATTTGTATGTGTAGCACAGTTAAGAAATAAAACATTAAGATCAGATACATCAGTGTAATTGTTTCCAGTACAGGAAGAGTTGAGAGTTGAGAAACTCCAGTTGTTATCTCTATGCAAACAAGCCATTAAGCTCTCTGACTAAGTTAGTTGGAGAGGGCTGCTATCTGACTTTTATTATCTCAACTGTTCCTGGACTATTTACTTTTCCTCTGCTAGAGGAGAGGTCATTAGTTCACAGACTGCTCTGAAATACTCATTTTGAATGCAGAGTGTTGTGTAATGTGCACATATTATAGAATGATGCAATGTTAGAAAAAACACTATATACCTGAAAATAAAAGTATGAGAATATTTTCTTTGCTGCTAATCTTCTAGTAATTATTCATAGTACACAACCAATTCACTATATCATATTTTTTTTTTCGCTTCAGTGTCTCTTTAATGAACAATGTTTTTGTGTTATCAATGGAAAAACCTTTGCTGTATGATGTCTCATCATTAGACACTAGTGGGGTTAAGGGTGGTATGATAAGATGTTTAAGGATCCCTTATAGTTTCCAGTTACAGAGATAAACTGTAACACCAGAAGAAGTCATTGGATGAAGTCACCTCTGCCTGGAAACGGTCGATATTTTTTTGTGTGTGTGTGATGGGGTCATGTTGAGACTGTGTGTCAGCTGTGGCCTCTCAGCACTCTGCACAAAGTCAACATTTCATCTTCTGAACTGTGATTATCAGAGTTGCAAACGCCTAGTCACTGAGCATATCTGCTAAGTGATCAGAGGGATGGCTTCCAATTGCACATATGTTTCCTTGCATCCTCTCATCTTGTCCTCACTCTCCTGGGTCAAGATCAACATGGGTGGCTGTTCCTCCAACCCCACTATGGGCTTTTCAGTGTATTACAGTGGCATATGAAAAACAAACATCTTGCTATTTTCTGTAATAACTGTAAAGGTATGATCTACTTAAAAAAAAAAAACACAAACCTTTACCAGTCACTATTTGGATATATAATGAGCATAGCAGCATTCTTTGGTAACTTAGAACATATATACTGTATCTCACTCTTCCTTGAGCATGAGAAAAAAAACACCCCTTAATTTTCCTGTACTCATGAAAACTTTTGCGAACAAAATAATTTCACACATACCAATTGTTTGAACATCTGAAGTATTTTCAGAAGATAATGACTGGCCACAGTGCTGGTGGACTGAGTGCTTGGCCTTTATGTGTAAACATCTGGGGCCATATGCAATTCACTTTTTCTACTCAGTTTACGCCTAGGAGATCATTTTTCATCTTCTGTTGAAAATAACTCTCCGTCACTCTTTAAATCAAAAAGTAGATGAACAAAATTTTTTCTTGGTTGCTGGTAGCTTAAAAGGCATTTTATTGATAAGGTGTGAAATTATCGGAAACAGACAGGACACTTGCGCCCAAATTAGCCCCTCTTAACGATAATTCAGTGGGCCCCTATAGCGGCTTGCGAAAATTAACATTTCTGCATTTGTTTTTATTTGCGGCAGTGGGGATGGTTAACCACTTAAGGACCTAGGGCTTTCTACCCCTTAAGGACCGGCCACTTTTTTTCCATTCAGACCACTGCAGCTTTCACGGTTTATTGCTCGCTCATTATACAACCTACCACCTAAATGAATTTTGGCTCCTTTTCTTGTCACTAATAAAGCTTTCTTTTGGTGCTATTTGATTGCTCCTGCGATTTTTACTTTTTATTATATTCAGCAAAAAAGACATGAATTTTGGCAAAAAAATGATTTTTTTAACTTTCTGTGCTGACAGTTTTCAAATAAAGTAAAATTTCTGTATACATGCAGCGCGAAAAATGTGGACAAACATGTTTTGGATAATAAAAAACCCATTCAGCGTATATTTATTGGTTTGGGTAAAAGTTATAGCGTTTACAAACTATGGTGCAAAAAGTGAATTTTCCCATTTTCAAGCATCTATGACTTTTCTGACCCCCTGTCATGTTTCATGAGGGGCTAGAATTCCAGGATAGTATAAATACCCCCCAAATGACCCCATTTTGGAAAGAAGACATCCCAAAGTATTCACTGAGAGGCATAGTGAGTTCATAGAAGATATTATTTTTTGTCACAAGTTAGCGGAAAATGACACTTTGTGAAAAAAAAAAAAAAAAAAAGTTTCCATTTCTTCTAACTTGCGACAAAAAAAAATGAAATCTGCCACGGACTCACCATGCCCCTCTCTGAATACCTTGAAGGGTCTACTTTCCAAAATGGGGTCATTTGTGGGGTGTGTTTACTGTCCTGACATTTTGGGGGGTGCTAAACTGTAAGCACCCCTGTAAAGCCTAAAGGTGCTCATTGGACTTTGGACCCCTTAGCGCAGTTAGGCTGCAAAAAAGTGCCACACATGTGGTATTGCCGTACTCAGGAGAAGTAGTATAATGTGTTTTGGGGTGTATTTTTACACATACCCATGCTGGGTGGGAGAAATATCTCTGTAAATGACAATTTTTTTATTTTTTTTACACACAATTGTCCATTTACAGAGTTATTTCTCCCACCCAGCATGGGTATGTGTAAAAATACACCCCAAAACACATTATACTACTTCTCCCGAGTACGGCGGTACCACATGTGGGGCACTTTTTTACACCCCAAGTACGCTAAGGGGCCTAAAGTCCAATGAGTACCTTTAGGATTTCACAGGTCATTTTGCGGAATTTGATTTCCAGACTACTCCTCACAGTTTAGGGCCCCTAAAATGCTAGGGCAGTATAGGAACCCCACAAATGACCCCATTTTAGAAAGAAGACACCCCAAGGTATTCCGTTAGGAGTATGGTGAGTTCATAGAAGATTTTATTTTTTGACAAAAGTTAGCGGAAAATTGATTTTTATTGTTTTTTTCACAAAGTGTCATTTTCCACTAACTTGTGACAAAAAATAAAATCTTCTATGAACTCACCATACTCCTAACGGAATACCTTGGGGTGTCTTCTTTCTAAAATGGGGTCATTTGTGGGGTTCCTATACTGCCCTGGCATTTTAGGGGCCCTAAACCGTGAGGAGTAGTCTGGAAATCAAATTCCGCAAAATGACCTGTGAAATCCTAAATGTACTCATTGGACTTTGGGCCCTTTAGCGCAGTTAGGGTGCAAAAAAGTGCCACACATGTGGTATCGCCGTACTCGGGAGAAGTAGTACAATGTGTTTTGGGGTGTATTTTTACACATAACCATGCTGGGTGGGAGAAATAACTCTGTAAATGGACAATTGTGTGTAAAAAAAATCAAAAGATTGTCATTTACAGAGGTATTTCTCCCACCCAGCATGGGTATGTGTAAAAATACACCCCAAAACACATTGTACTACTTCTCCCGAGTACGGCAATACCACATGTGTGGCACTTTTTTGCACCCTAACTGCGCTAAAGGGCCCAAAGTCCAATGAGTACCTTTAGGCTTTACAGGGGTGCTCACAATTTAGCACCCCGCCCACTTGCCAGGACAGTTAACAAACCCCACAAATGACCCCATTTTGGAAAGAATACACAACAAGGTATTCCATGAGGGTAATGGTGAGGTCATTGAAAATCTTATTTTTTGTCACAAGTAAACGGAAAATGACACTTTGTTAGAAAAAAAAATTAAAAAAAAATTCTGCTAACTTGTGACAAAAACTAAAATCTTTTATGAACTCACCGTGCACCTCACATAATACTTTAGGGTGTCCTCTTTCCAAAATGGGGTCATTTGTGAAGTCTGTCCTGGCATTTTAGGGTTTCTGCAATCATTACATGTATGGCCAGTATTAGGAGTTTCTGCTATACTCCTTATATTGGGTATACGTGTAATGCACTCTGGGCTGAAAGGAAAAATGAACGGCAAACATACCTTGCTCCACATCAATGGCAGATCTTCCTCCACATCAATGGCAGTGATAACCTCAGGAGAGAGACACCCCGTGCCACCCTGCACTCAGGGTGAGCCACCAACTTATGTGACTGGGCCTCAGAACTTTAGTATACAGCATTATGCCTGTAGGATACAGCAACATGCCTGCCAATAGAGATGACTCTGTGTGGCATTAAAGCATCATCATAGGCCCAAATCACATATAAACCGGGGGTGTCCACACTCAAGGGAAATTCAAACATGCCGTCTTATATCGCCAGCCCAGGACAGATCAGCAATATCAAGCATGGAAACCGATCCTTCTTCCCACTTTTATGCTTACCCGTTTGGTCTTCAAGCTTACCTCTCCTCTCCCTGCGACAATGTGCAAAAGACCACTGAGTGTGTGCCTACTCCTGTGTCTGGAGTTCCCTAGGTTCTAATAGTGTACCTGCTCGTGGTACCTCTCAAAACACGGCCCTACGCATAGGCCAGGCTGGTCAGGACAGCGGGGACAATAAAAACTGGTGTCATTCCTTCTTCCAGTCCTGCTGCAGACACGACAACGTTTTCTTCGGATGCGTTAACCTGGGGCACACGGAATCTGATAGGCGTAATGCCTACCATGCAGTCGGCTAGTTGCATCTGGGGGGGGGGGGGGGGGGGCCTGGTACCTCCTGGATACAGGATGTCCAGAATGATCTGTTCCTGAAATTGGAGGAAAGATCCAGTTCTCCCAGCCTTACTGTAGAGAACAAAGCTGTTGTAAACTGCCAATTGAATCAGATAAAAAGACACTTTCTTATACCAGCGTCTTGTTTTCCGGGTCATTAAATAGGGCGCTAACCTCTGGTCATTGAAGTCCACCCCTCCCATGTTGACATTATATTCGTGGACGGCAAGGGGCTTTTCAATGACCTTAGTTGCCCGTTGAATTTGGACTGTCGTGTCTGTGTGAATGGTGGACAGAAAGTAAACGTCCCTCTTGTCCCTCCATTTCACCGCGAGCAGGTCTTCAGTACGCAAGGCGGCCCTCTGCCCCCGTTCAAGTCTGGTGGTAATGAGCCGCTTGGGGGAAGCCCTGGCGACTAGGCCGTGCAGTGCCACAGCATCGGATTCCTTCTAACTTTAAGTGCTGAAAGAGGGCCACACTTGTGTAATAATTGTCCACAAAAAGATGATACCCCTTCTGGAACAAGGGTGACACCAAGTCCCACACAACCTTTCCACTGCTCCCCAGGTAGTCAGGGCATCCGACCGGCTCCAATTTTGAGTCTTTTCCCTCATAGACCCTAAAACGACATGTATAGCCTGTGGCCCTTTCACAGAGCTTATACAGTTTCACCCCATACCGGGCACGCTTGCTTGGGATGTACTGTTTGATGCCAAGGCGCCCGGTAAAGCGTAAGAGGGACTCGTCTACGCAGATGTTCTGTTCAGGGATATAAGCATCTGCAAATGTTGAGGACAGGTGGTCTATGAGGGGCCGGATTTTGTGGAGCCGGTCATAAGCAGGGTCTCCCCTTTCATGACAGGTTTTGTCGTCGTTGAAGTGCAGGAAGCGCAGGATGGACTCAAATCGTGTCCTGGACATGGCAGCAGGGTACAAGGGAACATGATGTACTGGGTTCGTAGACCAATACGACCGCAATACATTCTGTTTCATTAGTCCCAAGTGAAGGATAAGGGCCAAAAAGATTTTAATGTCGGAAACTTGGACTGGTTTCCACCCGAAAGGCTGGGCATACATGCTCTCCGGGTGCTCGGTGATGAATTGTGTGGCTTTACGGTTGGTCTCAACCACAATTAAGTCCAAGAGAACCTGGGTGATGAACAGCTGCAAAAATTCTAGGGCCGTTCCTAGATGAGCTGTCGCCACCTGGACTCCAGACTGGGCGGTGAAAGGGGGCACTACGGGTGCGGCGGAATCAGGGGATTGCCAATCTGGTTGTGCCAGCACCTCTGGGAGTCTATGGGTACTACGGGCCCGTCTTCTTCTTGGTGGCTGCGACGGGGGTACTACTGCACTTGCCACCGTACCAGTTTCAACTTCCATGCTGACGCTCACCACTTCGCCAGGGTCTACGGAAGCACTGGCACTAAGTCCAGGAGATGCTGCGCTGCTGGTGCCTGCCTCACCAAGAAAACTATCAACAGCGCTAGCACCACCCTGCTGCCCTTGAGGCGGATCCTGCGCCACCTGCGGTCTAACGACTTGGGGTCTGGTACGCCTGGCTCTAGCCGGGACCATAGCCTCGTCATCACTTTCGGTCAGGGAACCACTGCTTTCTACAGGTTCAAATTCGGACCCGGAAGATTCGACGGATGATTCTTCCCAAAAAAACTCATCCGACTGGTCCATGTACCTGTATACCTCGTCATCGGAAAGCCCCCTTCTTGCCATTTTGGATTGCTAAATTTATGGGGTTTTCCTCCGAGACTACCCAGAAAAAAAGAGCACCTACCTAGCAAAAAGGGAGTATTTGAGAGGTATTGGGGTTGGTGGGAAGTGGGGTCTCAGAGGCAATCAAACAATCACGGGACAATCAAATACAATTACAGCACATTCGACTCCAATCACAGCACAATCAAATCTGATGCACTCGGAAGGTGATGGGGGGAGGGTGGGATTGGGTGTGGCGGGAAGTGGGGTCTCAGGCAATCAAACAATCACGGGGCAATCGAAGCCGATCACGGGACAATCAAATACAATTACAGCACAATCGAATCCAATCACAGCCCAATCAAATCTGATGCACTCGGAAGGTGATGGGGGGAGGGTGGGATTGGGTGTGGCGGGAAGTGGGGTCTCAGGCAATCAAACAATCACGGGGCAATCGAAGCCGATCACGGGACAATCAAATACAATTACAGAACAATCGAATCCAATCACAGCCCAATCAAATCTGATGCACTTGGAAGGTGATGGGGGGAGGGTGGGATTGGGTGTGGCGGGAAGTGGGGTCTCAGGCAATCAAACAATCACGGGGCAATCGAAGTCGATCACGGGACAATCAAATACAATTACAGCACAATCGACTCCAATCACAGCACAAGCAAATCTGATGCACTCGGAAGGTGGTGGTTGGAGGTGGTGGGGGGGGGGAGGGGGGGGTTGGGTGTGGTGGGAAGTGGGGTCTCAGGCAATCAAACAATCACGGGACAATCGAAGCAGATCACGGGACAATCAAATACAAGCGCAGCACAATCAAATACAAGCGCAGCACAATCAAATACAAGCGCAGCACAGTCAAATACAATGCACTTGGACGGTGATTAGGGGGGGGGGGGGGTCTGAGGGCGATTTGAGGGGGTGGGGGGTTGATCAGGTCCTGATCTGATGAGAGGCAGACACAGGGGGTTACTGATCAAAGATCAGTTAGTGATCGCTGGGGAGGACAGATGTAAACAAAGAGCAGGGGATGTAATCAGAAGGGGGGTATGAGGGCAATCGAGGGCCTGGGCAGGTGATCGGTTACCCCCGCGGGGCAGTTAGGGTCTGCTCTGATGGGTGGGGGTGCTGAGGGGTGATGGACAGGTGATAGACAGGTGATCAGAGGGGGATCAGAGGGGGATCAGGGGGTAAGGTAGCTGTATACAGATGTATACAGTATACAGGGGGGTAGTCTGGGATGGGGTCTGGGGGTGATCTAAAGGTAGGGGGGGGATCAGGGGTGACTAGGAGGCAGTTAGGGACCTAAACTAAGGGGCAGCGTCGCTAGTTAGTGGCAGGTGGGGGGGTGGGGGTTTTGCAGGGGTGCAAGGGTGCTAGGCAGGGGTCTGCTGGGGTGATCAGGGGGGGTATGAGGCCTGGGGTGGGTGATCAGGGGGCTGTAAGGCAAAAAAAAGGCTTTGTGCTGGGTACTTACAAAGTGCTTCCTCCTCGCTAGTGGTCTCTGCAACAATGAGACCACGAGGCGAGGAGGAAGCACGTATAAGGCACTTTGTTTACTTAACAAAGTGCCTTATACATTCTGATTGGTTACATTTGCGGATTCCTCCGCTCGCCGGCTCTGCTAAGTGGCCGGCGAGCGGAGACAAAATGCCCGTGCATCGATCCCGGGCGGAGGATCGCGTCACGGATTACGCGATCGCTCCGCCCATGCCCCTACAAGGACCGCCGCCATTTTTCTATACGGCGGTCCTTGCGGGGTGCACTTCCCGGCCGCCAATTGTACATACGGCGGTCGGGAAGTGGTTAAAGGACACCCGAGGTGAAAATAAACTTATGAAATAAACAATTGTGTCTATCCTTCTTCTCCTAAAAATGACTTTTTAAGATATTCCACAGTTTTATTGTATATTTAAATCTACTTTTTAAGTTTTTACTGTTTCATTGTTTTTTGCACAATGTCACATTCATTGAAGTATGCCAGAGTTAAAATCTATGATCTATTGACCCTTTTTATCTCTGTTCTGCTCTCAAAAGCCATTTTCTGCTAGGAAAGTTGTAATTTCTTGTCAGTGAGGGGCACACTGTAGTCTGACCCAGTCCTGACTCAGACAGGAACTGCCACTTACATACCTGGTGTTTAACTCTTTCAGGCAGAGAACGAAAAAAAAAGGAACATAGCAGTTATTTGTGTGCTAGTCACTGTACATACACATGTCTTTCTCATCATGTCACATGTCACCTTGGGTATCCTTTAAGGTAAGCCAGGATAGTTAAGGTTAGCCATGGGGTGCGGGTGGTTAAAGTTTTTCCTGGGAAGGGAGGGTTAAGGCTAGCCATGGGGGGTAAAGGTTAGCCACGGTAGGGGTAGTTAAGGTTAGCCATGGGGAGGTGGTTAAGGTTAGGCATTGGTAGTGGGTGGGTTCAGTGTGAGAATAGAGTTAGGTTTAGCTGTAGTCAAATATTTGTATGTAATATCAATATTTTACTATAGTTTTTTCCACTATAACAGTAGAACATTGGTAAATGTACCAATATTGTACTATCGGCTTTTGTGGGCGCCCAAATTTCGATGTACACAAAAAATATAATCTACGAAAAAAGTGAATTGGATGAAGGCTTTTGCCGCCAAGTTTCCCTGAGAGTGAGTATTAACCCTTTAGTTTAGTATTAAATGTTAGCTGGAATCTTGAGCTATGCAGGAGATGTCATTTTTAGAATTTGCAAAGTTAAATGGCAGCCTCATGAAAAAGACAGCACATTCTCAATCAATTGGAGAAAAGTTTAATTGAGGTTTACTTGTAGCTCGGTCTACAGTTCTGGCACATCTTCTGCTTGGCATGAGTGCAAAAAAACTTTTCTTTTCAAGTTCTGAGTATGTAAAGAATTCACTATCCAGCACCTATTCTCACTTGAACCCTTCCTTCTTAGTGCCTTATGTCTTACTCTCACCCCCCTACTTTACCTGCTTGCCGACCGCTCCTCTCCGTCATCAGTCTCCCAGCGGTGATCGCCGCAAGGAGACTGTTAGATGGTGAATCCAAAACACGTGTGTGCCACGGCTGCCCCCCTGGGAGGCACAAGAGCGATCGGCTGTCATAGGTTGATGCCTATGACAGCCGATTGCGGTGATTGGCTGGCGGGTAGAGGGAGGGAGACCTGGTTATAAAATAAAAAAATAGTGAAATTTATTAAAAAATAATTAAACAGGGCGGCAGGGATCAGAGCCCACCAACAGAATGCTCTGTTGGTGTGCAGAAAAGGGGGGGGGGAAATCACTTGTGTGCTGAGTTGTACGGCCCTGCAACAAGGCCTTAAAGCTGCAGTGGCCTAAATTGTAAAAAATAGCCTGATCACTAGGGGGGTGTAAGCCTACGGTCCTCAAGTGGTTAAAGTGCCTAAATCGACCCCCCCCCCCCCCCCCACCTAATGCCTAACCTTAATTCACCCTCTAGTGCCTAAACTGAACCCACCGACCTAATGCCTAATCATAACTCCCATCTTCAATTGCCTAAACCAAACTGCTTAAACCTGGCACCCAAGCAACCGAGGTTACAATCATTAATTCCTGTATAGTAGCTACTACTCGCATCGGGTGCCCAACTCACCACTTGAGCACCCAATTGTTGCCAATCCTCATGCCCAAATGACCTGATCCTATGACTTGTTGCCCGTGTGTAGGCCACGTGTATGTAATGTACACACTTTATTCTTTGTATACTAATGTAAACACTTTAAAGGGGCACTATAGCTAAATTTAGGCTACTTAGATAACCCTAGAATGTTTCTAATAGTAAGAGCAACACATATTAGATATTGTATCAGTTTAAAAAGGTCAGCTGGATGGGATAATTTATAGCACACTTACAGATCCTAGTGTCAGTAACGCGCTGTTCCCACTAGAGTGGAGAATGGACTTTTTTTTTTATCTGAAGTCCGGACTCTGCTCATGGTTAAGCAGAGAGTGAACAGCTCCTAGTATACATAGTTATGGCGTTCACACTTGTCACGCGGCAATGGATCTGTGGGATCTGTTGCGGTAAGCAGACCGCACTTCTGTGCCGTCCACGATAGTCCTGACCCAAGCGGATGCGTTCTCCCATATAGACTAGTCGGATCACTGCAGACAATAAGAGCGGACATTATACTGCTTTGGCAGTGCTGATCGCCACACAACAAAATCTGATTGACCTTACATAAACTGTACATTATAAAAGTGTCGATCAGATCATGAAAAGCTGTGAACAATAAAGTGGCAATCTGTTTAAAAGGTCCAAAATATTTATATTTCATGATACTTTGCTTTTCGCATGACCATATTTGCAGATCTTCCTGAAAAATCCAAGACAACCTTTTCATGTCGGGTCTACTTTTTTGACTCAGGAAAAGGAAGTAATTGATATTTTATGTTTTCTATATATGATGCTTCATAAATCTCTGCTGTCTATATGATTTATGAAAGGAAGACTCCTGCAGACGGCTGTATCCAAGGAGTTAAATCTGAACATTCTCATGTCTCTCAACAATTTGTTCTTCTGTGCTATGAGAGATTGGTTTGGGATTGGTTTGGGTTTGCGTGACAGCTGCAGACCCTCTAAACACGTGTTTCTTGTGAAGACCCCCTCCGGGCAAATGACACAGACTTTCTCTGACTGATATCAGAGCTCATGCTGCGTTGCCAGTGTGAATTTACAAACAAAACAAATCAACAATCTTTATCTTCCATAATTCAACAAGATATAAGAGGACACTAAAATGCTTTTTGTTTTATACAGTATCTCACAAAAGTAAGTACACCTCTCACATTTTTGTTATGTCATATGTTATAACGTTTCATGGGATAACACTTAAAGAGACAGTGAAGCGGAAAAAAATGATATAGTGAATTGGTTGTGTACTATGAATAATTACTAGAAGATTAGCATCAAAGAAAATATCCTCATACTTTTATTTTCAGGTATATAGTGTTTTTTCTAACATTGCATCATTCTCTAATATGTGCAGATTACACAACACTCAGCATTCAAAATGAGTCTTTCAGAGCAGTCTGTGAAGTAATGACCTCTCCTCTAGCAGAGAAAAAGTAAACAGTCCAATAACACATGAGATAATAAAAGTCAGATAACAGCCCTCTCCAGACTAATTAGTCGGAGAGCTTATTGGTTTGTTTGCATAGAGATAACAACTGGAGTTTCTCAATTCTTCCTGTACTGGAAACAATTAGACTGATGTATCTGATCTTAATGTTTTATTTCTTAGCTGTACTACACATACAAATCATAATATCATCATTTTTTTTTTCGCTTCAGTGTCTCTTTAAGATATGGCACTTTGATACAATGTAAAGTAGTCAGTGTTCTGCCCCCTCCACTCACCACTAATAGTTTCTATATGGTGTGACAGTACATTGCGTGCTGGGGAGCTGCGTGTGTGGGCTTGTTGTAATTGAGCTTGGAACGATAGTGTAGTAATAGCTGTATGTAACTTAAAGTGGACCCAAATTAAAAAATATCTATTTTCTAAATTATAATGATAACTAGCAGCCTTTTTTCAGCTGCATGATGACAAATATAAAATATTTTACATTTATTGGAGAAACCCCTCCCTTCCTTTCATATTGCCGGATAGAATCCGGCAAACTGGTGGGGCAGCAGGTGTCCAGCAAAGGAGGAATTGCTATTGGCTGACACCTGTATAACCCTAGTTGTGAAAAAGAGAAGGGTGAAAAGCATGCACTGAAATGCTCATAGGCTTGAAGGAGAGTTTATTTATCTTTGTATGTGTCAGAGTGGTGCAAATAAATATTTTGAATTTAAAAACTGTTTGGTTTGGGTCCGCTTTAACTACCACAACATATATTTAACCTATTTTACCCCCATAAGGTATGCAAAAAAGCTTTTTCTTCTGTTGCCAGAGACCACTTTCATGTTACAAGATACTGCCAATCATGAGTGTCATAATACAGGAGTCTCCTGTTAATACAGTGAGGTAAAAACATGGCACACACTGGCATAGGGAGAAGGCTTGCAATTGCGACCAGCCCTCTGCTTCTGGAGGAGACCATGCAGGCCTCCGAAATGTAAAGTAGGCATGACCCAATCCACCTTCCTTCTCTGATTCAAATCTTATCTACAAAGTACATGGTTCCCATGCTGCAGCCTTCTCTCCTCATGTGACCCACAATCTGAGGGAAAACCTGATTATCTTATACTACTATTTAAAGGCACACTCAGCTACTTAATATGTCTATCGGGAGGACACACATGGCTGCCTTATAGTACTATCTAGAGGGCAAAAATGGCTACCCGTCTGCCTAGGAGCAGAATGGCGACCTGCTATTTAGAGGCCCACATGGCTCTCTGTGGGTATATGGATACTTCTTGTATCTGCTGAACATGGCTACTTCATTTTTTAATCTCTGTTAAATTGTTTATCTGGGGAGCACCTGGCTAATTATTTTTTCTATCCAGGGAGTAAATATCTTCCCACTTACTTAATCTTTTTATTTGGGGGTGCATGTCAGCCATCTAGATTACTCACAAGTTGTTCCAGTCCAGAGTTATTTAGTTTGATATTTATTTTCTTACCTGTGTTTTAGTACTTTTTCATTTACTAGGTCTGAAAGGGTACATTGTACATATAGGGAAACCCCAAGCTGTCTAACTTTTAAATCATATAAAATTTAGTGATTTGGACCAATGTAGGCATCAAGATTCTATAAACACAATCGCCTTAAAGTAAACACTTTTTTGATCTGACAAACCAAATAAAAATAAAATCTTGTTAACAGAATGCTTTGTCACTGCTTCTTTATTGAGGCGTTAGTTTGATTGTGAAGAGCTAATAGTAGTTTAGTTGATTAGTTGGATCTACTTAATATTTTATTATTGGGCCACTCTTAAAAAAAGAAATATGGTCTACAGCAGGGATGTCGAACTCCAGTCCTCAGGGGCCATAATCAAGCCAGTGTTTAGGATGGACTAAGACATGGAGAACTGAGTTCTACTATATGAACCACACCTTTCCTTATTCAGTCCCATCAATTAATTTGGGCTATGCCAAAATGTGTGAGGACTTTGGCCCTTGACGAGTGGACTTTGATATTCCTGTCTACAGTATATAATTGTGTGTTTTTTTAAAATTGTACTAGTCAAACAAATTGTTTTACCTAGCTGCCATCAAATACTGGAGGGAAATGACTGGAAAAATATACTTACAATTATTTCATGTTCACCTTTTATGTGCTCATACCACAAATGTCTGTTATATTCTATGCTATTTTGACCACAATAAAATATGATTTTGGAAAAAGAGTTATTTTGTAGGATTTGGAGGCTGCCATGTTTTTTTCCTTTTAAATAATGCTAGGGACTTGGCTATCCTGCCAATCCTTTGCCCCAGATAACGTGTTCTGACTACCAGCTGTGTGATTCTCATACTACTGAAGGCAAAAGATCAGCCTGACATACAAAACAACGGCTGTTTAAAATGAAGTAAATGGGTAGCCTCCATATCCCTCTCCCTGTTCTTTTTTTCTATGTTCTTCTGTTCTATAATCTAGAAGTAAATGTGCCATCTGTCTCCACTAGGGATGGTAATGCTTAGGAGAACTCATGGAAAAGCATGTGATCAGTTTGATTAGCTGATAGATTTGCAAGGTTTTGATTTGATGTGATGACTTCCTGGTTTAATCATGACCAGCAAATCAGAGCCTTGCAAATCTTTCAGCTGATCAAACTGATCACATGCTTCTCCATGAGTTCTCCTAAGTATTGCCATCCCTAGTCTACAATAATAGCATAATCAGAAGCCCTATCAGCAGGTTTTTGAGTTTCTCACTGCAGCTTTCTATTACCCTATTATGTGGACCAATATAGAATGGGTGGTAAAATTCAAATACTTTAAAGGAGAATGCACTCAACAGGGTGATCAAAATTTGTATTCAAAGATGGTTGTGGACAGAGACATAGAAGCTAAATTCAAATATTCCATATTAAAATTTCCATTGGGTGGCTTATTTGAATGATCTTCTATTGGTGTACACACAATGGCCACTGACATGGATCCTGATCGTTTTAGCAGCGTGTTGCAGACAGTTTGCATCTGTCTGCAATCAAGATGACTGAAGGACAGAGGGTTGGAAGAAAAGAACAAAAGAGGAACAGAATGCAGAAGAATGAACAAATCTGAAATCGAAGACAGTGAAAAAAGTTTACAGATGAAAATTACAGAGGAAACTAGAAGCATACAGATGAAGATGACATCAAAAGACAGACGTTTACAAATGAAGAGAAAATGATTGAGACATATTTACCTGTAATTAAATATTTCATTGTATTTTTTATGTCAAAGAAAATGTACATTTAATTTTTTTGTATGAATCAGAAAGGTGTGAAAAGTTACCAAATTAATTTTTTACTTAGTAGGTGGTTGATATCTGGAGGTTGCATTATTAAGAAACAGCGCTTTAAAATTCCACCAGAAGCCCCTCAGGGTCTCCTCCCACATTTGTAGGCGTAGTTACCTCCACCTCCCTTAGCATGTGGTGGGGATTTGCCCCTCGTCCTCCAAAATTGAACAAGGGCAATATACAAAATGGGGATGGCCCCCAATGATATGGTCCAGCGAGTTGGTATTTTTGGGGGAGAGAGCTCTGTATTGCTGAGCTCCACAAACTCTGGATTATACCAGGCCACAAGAGGTTAATATGGAGGGGAGACATACTCTTTTATTTATTCGTTAACATGCATTTTATTAAAGGAATAACCGGATATACTGTACATTCTCATTGACATATGCATGCACAGTGCTGTCACAACTGACATTACCAGCCATTACACCTCCTGCTTTCCACGCATTTATTTTATTAATTTGCGGTTGAACCTCCATTTGTGATTGCCAGAGATGTAAAGGGAAACATACATATGTGCACTTTTTTCCTATTCAGCTTAATGGAGCCTTGCTCAATATTAGTAGCAGCCAGCCTCGGCTTCAAAAGTTCAATTGCTTAACATGTCAGGTTTACCGTATCTCCTCGTAGTGACTAATGGTCCCCAATGTATAACCATGTCATGATTACCGCTGGGTTTTTCTTTTATTCTTTTTCTTTTCCTTGGAACATCTTATTGATGGTATAATGTACACTCAGTCTGCACGTTTTATCTGCAGTATTGTCATATTAAGATGATATGCCTCTTCTTCAATAAACCTGATCTGTTAAGCAAAAATTAAAAAAGGTTCAATTGCTTGCACGTTTGACTATTGGCTGCCCACTTTCTTAGGCTACCACAGCAGCACTAAGGGGAAGGATTGCAAACTTCTTGCTTACCGTATCCAAACCCAAGAGAGTTTAAGTTGCAGTGCAGATTTAAATCTGCCTCAATGCACTGTCCTATGATTACGGCCTCCTGAAGGGCCAGACTTGCAAGATTAAAGTGGACCTGAACTCTTACACAGGATAGAAGGAAAACAGAGATAAATGCACCCTGTATGTATTTAGAGAGTTTAGCCTGTCTAATTGCCCCTCATCTGTGATTAATCGCAAGTTGTAATTTGATCCCTTAGGTGTGTCAGCTGACTGCCATGGCAGAGAGGCTAAATTGAAAGCACAGGATATTAGCAATATATCTGCTTCCATGAAAGCAGCAAGTAGAAATACTGCAGATTTAGTGTAGGATTTGTATCGCTGTATTTGATCGCTGTAACAAAGAAATGTTTTTTTTAATTAAAGGTTATTATGCTGTTGTTTATCTTTTAGAGCAGAGAGGAAGTTCTGAGTTCAGGTCCGCAAATAGGGACATCTCTATTTCATTATGTCTTAAATGGTTTTGCATGGACTGTGAATATGGTAAGACTGAAAATTTTTAGCATTTCAACAAACAACTGTTTTGTACTTCTATGAACTTGGTTTATGGAAGATCTATTTAAACCTTTTTTTATAGATCACTGTAGGTTTTGCAGAGAATACAGCTTTGTGATGATACTATACCTTTAACTTGTTGCTGGACCTCCAAGGAGAAGTCATAAAATAGGTGTTTTCATTTCCCGCTGTCGGGCTTCCCTGCTCTTCGTCTGACTTCCTGAGCACTCTGGGTTCTCTTAAAATATTATAAATTCCCACACTCTGAGATTAAGTTATCTTTGTGGTCTCTGGGACTGATTAATACCACACACACAGTTACAGACACAAAGCATATTGGAAGTAGAGCTGTCTTTGAACAACGGTTTTCCCAAAAAATGTAGCTGCTCACTGACACTGTCAGTGATTGTCATGTCCAGTTTAATGAAGTGTTTGAGGTTTAAAACAGTCAAGCCCAAATTCCATCCACTGTTTAGGTCAGGATGAGCTCTTGTCTCTAAATGTAGACAAAATATGTTTCTCTAAAAAAGTCTAGTCATGGAAGGGAAATGCTATTTAGGTGTACTTTTGAAAAGGTATAACCCAACCATTAGGGACCGTTTCCACTAGTGCGGTGCGGAATCGCCGCATATCACCGTTGACAAAATCGCATGCGGATGCGATTCCACATGCGTTTTTTTGCCGCGATTTTGCATGCGATTTCGCATAGGCAGGGTATATGCGATTTTAACCATGTCACTGCCTGTGTCAATTTACATTACTTTCAATGCGAAATCGCACGCGAAATCGCGGGAAAAAACGCATGCAAAAAACGCATGCGATTTCCCTATTAAATACATTACCTGCGAATCGCCTGCATTCCACACGCAGGCGAATTCTGCAGGGTCTACCGTGCAGAAAAATCCTGCACATAAAAACGCAAATGAAAACTGACAAGTGGAAACAGTCCCATCCACTTGTATTGCCTATGCGAATCCGCATGTGTTGTCTGCATGCGAATTCGCGCTAGTGGAAACGGGCCCTTATGCTTTTTGTTATGTTTAAAGTCCTAAAGGAGCAAAGCACTTTACACATATTTTGTTTTTGTTGTTGTTAGCACTCCAGAATGAGAAGACCTGTAGAGGGACTGGAGTGAAAATAACACAATAATAAAATTACTTATTTGTTTTTACAATATTCATGTACAGGTGATTTAGTCACTGCTTGCTCATTGTAAATTCTTTCCTCTCCCTGATTTACATTCTGAATTTATCACAGATGGGGACATCTTTAGTTTTGTCAGTTGATTTCTGTGGAATGTTTGTTTAGGGCCTGAGTCCACTGTTGCAGTTGTATCCGCATCTGTCCGCTTTTCAGCATCTCTAATGCTGGGTACACTAGTTGAGATTTCCCGCTCGATTCGCGGATCGATTCGATTATTTCAAACATGCTCGATTGGATTTCGATCGTTCCTGCCGTCGATTTTGCATACTTAACATGAAAAAAACGATCGAAATCCAATCAAGCATGTTTGAAATAATCGAATCGATCCGTTCGATCCTGCGAATTGAGCAGGAATTCTCAACGTGTGTACCCAGCATAACATTGATATTTAAATGAAAAGCGGAAACAACTGCGTCAGTGGGCTCAGGCCCTGAGAGGGTTGAAGCCAGTACAGAATAAACCTCGTCTCCCAGAATGCACTGGAAGGAGGCGTAGTTAATCAGCCTAGGCTAACATCACTGGGAGTGTGGGACTACATAACACTATATATAGCTAAATGAAGTAAAAGGGGGTATCCTACTTACTGCATTCTACTTTGTCACTACAGTGCCCCTTTAAGGTACAAATCGAGCATGGTGGTTGTTCTGGGGATTCTGGAATCTCAGTACAGTAGTGAAAGCTTTCATGGTAATTATTTTCTGTGCTATTAGCAAGTGAAGACTTTCACCTATGAAGATGTTTGATTGTGGTTGCCATTAGTGTGTGGGTTAGTGTTAGTATGAAGATTGCTGTGTCATGGTATGGCTCTGTTGAGGGTTACAAAGTATTACCTTCTAACTGTAGAACATTTGTAATAAATCCAGGCCAAATTTAAAAGATCATTTACTTCCTCCAATGCTCTCCAGCCTGGGAAAACGTTAGTGAATCCAGCACATTGTTTCTTATTGGAAGCAGCTGAAACATTTGCCACCATCTTTATCCTTGATTCTTGCAACCTCGTCAATTTGTGGCTTCTAGAAAAGATTTTGTTTCTACATCAATAGTGTCCCGCCATTTGTCAGACAGCTGGTTTTCCGCTGGATCTGGAACTGATATTACATCATCCCATGTGAGACTGAACTCTTCACCTTGTCCTGTAATCAAGACAGAAACTTTACGGTGTATTTTTTCAGATCTCTGTCAGACATAACAGCACTACGGTAGCATCATCTCATTACACATCACTCGGAATACTCCACCTGATCCCATTTGTCTTACAGCAGATTCTTGCAGTTAGTTCAAATGACTGTGAGTAACAATGTTAGATCCTAAGAAAGGCTATCATTGTGATTTGTCATAGGCTTAAGCTGGCCATACACTGGCCCGATTTGCCGCCGTTTCGACAGCACGCCGAATTTCGATCCATTTCGTCCGATCCCGTCGATCGCTCCGTGTGGAAAATTACCGTTGATCGCCCATGGGTAGGGAGCGCGTCGCTAGCGGCGTTCGAGTGCCCGACGACCGATGCAATAGAGCCCGCATACATTACCTGCTCCGCCGGCGCGACTCCAGTCCCCCAGTCACCGCTGCTCTGTCTGCGCTCTGGTCTCCAGGTCCAGCATGCCTCACTTCTTCTAGCCTGGCAGGAAGTTTAAACAGTAGAGCGCCCTCTACTGTTTAAACTTCCTGCCGGGCTAGAAGAAGTGAAGCATGCCAGACCTGGAGACCAGAGCACAGACAGAGCAGCGGTGACTGGGGGACTGGAGTCGCGCCGGCAGAGCAGGTAATGTATGCAGGGGGGGGGGGGGGAGCGGCGGCAGCAGCAGCACCACCACAACAGATTGTGAACGGTTTCAGGCTGAAATCGGTTCACAATCTGTTTGCAGTAAAGGTAGCCATACGATCCCTCTCTAATCAGATTCGATCAGAGAGGGATCTATCTATTGGTCGAATCTGATGGCAAATCGATCAGTGTATGGCTACCTTTACATATATTACTTGGAGTTACAAGAAGCTGCGCTTCTAAGTTTTACCTCTTTTTTTCTGGTGTTTTATAATTTACTGGCCTTTTATACAACATATTCACTGAAGTTATTGATAATAAATGGTAATGGTCAGGAATTAACAATTGGCTATCTTAAATGGGCTTTCATTAGTAGTATGCTTTTTGACTAGTTAACAGTTTTTTTCATAAATATTTTTTTTTTTGTTTAATTTCTTTTTATTAAGATTTGCGTTAGAAAACAAACAGCCTAAAGTACAATAACACCAACAATATTGAGTAAATAGCTACAAATTACAATTATATCTGGGGTCAAAATTAATGTGGCAGGTTTAAAGAGGATCTGTACTGTCTGATTTGTACAATAAAAAACATACCAATCGATTCACTGTAATCTCCTGGATCCCTCTTTGCCATTTTCGCCGGTCCCCGCGGCGATCCTGGATTTTAATCGCCAGTTTTAGGCAGTGTTTACAAACAAAAAACATGGCCGCTAACCAGGAAGTGATGTATGTGTATTTATGGATCATGTTACAGTATACTACAAGTTTTTATTACATAGTGAATTTTCTGCACTCCAGTCAGAGATTCTCAGTGTCTCAGCATGGGCAGCTCTCCCCCCCCCCCCCCCCCCCCCCCAGACAAGCTGAAATTAAGAGCAGAGACCTGTCTGTGAGGGATAAACAAAGCACACACACAGAGCCTGCAGGGGGGGGCGTGGAAGGGGTGTGCATAACTTCTCCCTATCACAGCAGAGGCAGTGCATTCCTCTCTGGGTCAACAAAGCTTGACAAAAAAAAGAAGATTAGATATATAACAGAGACAGTGCAACTCAAAAAGGCTGCAGTAATCCAGACCACATTAGAACAGGTATAGGAACTTATGGGATAGAAGAAATAAGGCTGAAGATTTTGTTACAGAGTCTCTTTAACAGTCATCAAGGTCAAAGGATGGATCTGCATACAGGCTAAGCAGAAACAGTAAAAATGATTAGATAGATTTTTTCTATGTGTGTGATGGGACAATAAAATGTTCACTGTTCCTGCTAAGCCTGTGTGCAGATCCATCCTTGAACCTTGGGATTGTACTTTTGCCGGGGAACCTGAACCAGCACCCGCTGGACAGAGGTGTGCAATTCTTTTCTATAAGGTTTAATAGTCATACCTCAAGGTATGAAAACATATAAACTAAAAGACATAACAGAAAAACACCCCTCTGACATAGGAGCAGGCACACCAGAGTGCCATTAGCAAAATCTATCACACTGGATAAGGTGGGTACGAGACCTTACTGCACCGTCTATATCTGGTCCTAACTTGTACACAATTCCAAAGCATCTAGCCGAAAAGGAGGTAGAAGTGGGAAAGGCTGGGGAAGGATAAAGGAAGGAGATAAAGAGATAAAGGCAGGAAGAAGGTCTCCTGGTCAGGAAGGGGAGAATGTATGTGAGACAAATACTAATAACTCAGAGAAAGATCAAACAGCAATCAGATAATGGCCAATAATATCCACCCAAATCCAGTAAAGGCAAGAGAGGGGCCTCAAAGCAGGAAAGTAAACTCCAGTGTGTGTCTCTATAATCAATCGAACTGGACCAAACCATGATAAATGATTCCATTTTATTACTATCAACGGCGATCTTTTCTTCCATCCTCATTATCTCATTCATGGCCTTCAACCAGTTGCATAGCAAAGGCGCTTGAGAAGAATTCCAGGATCTGGCAATAGTGGTCTTAGGCGATGTCAAGCAATGTTTCAATATACCTTTCTTAACTTTAGAAATTGACCCGGGAATCATAAAAAAGGCCACACTCCGGAGAATAAATATTTTATTTTAAATATCTTAAAACTACAACCAAATACAATGCCCTGGTGGATGTCACTGACTGATCTTGGAGACTATCTCTTAAGTGGAGAGAGATAGCTCTCGAGGTCAAGCAAGCTAGGTCGGCAACACACAGACAGATAAAGTACAAAGACAGAAGGCTGATTCGGTATCCAAGACGAGCAGGGTCTGGCAACAGGTAATCAGAAGTGTAAGGTACCGAATCAGAAAGCAGAGGGAAAGTCAGAAATGCAACAGGTCATAACAGATAACAACAATGCCTAGTCTTGGGTGTGAGGTCCGTGGTCACTACACCCTGGAACTAGTCTGAAGTATAACAGAATGGTAACACAAGTCCCTAGTCTTGGGTGTGAGGTCCGTGGTCTCGACACCCTGGAACTAGTCTGAGGTATAACAGAATGATAACACAAGTCCCTAGTCTTGGGTGTGAGGTCCGTGGTCTCGACACCCTGGAACTAGTCTGATGTATAACAGAATGATAACACAAGTCCCTAGTCTTGGGTGTGAGGTCCGTGGTCTCGACACCCTGGAACTAGTCTGATGTATAACAGAATGGTAACACAAGTCCCTAGTCTTGGGTGTGAGGTCCGTGGTCTCGACACCCTGGAACTAGTCTGAAGTATAACAGAATGATAACACAAGTCCCTAGTCTTGGGTGTGAGGTCCGTGGTCTCGACACCCTGGAACTAGTCTGATGTATAACAGAATGATAACACAAGTCCCTAGTCTTGGGTGTGAGGTCCGTGGTCTCGACACCCTGGAACTAGTCTGATGCATAACAGAATGGTAACACAAGTCCCTAGTCTTGGGTGTGAGGTCCGTGGTCTCGACACCCTGGAACTAGTCTGATGTATAACAGAATGATAACACAAGTCCCTAGTCTTGGGTGTGAGGTCCGTGGTCTCGACACCCTGGAACTAGTCTGATGTATAACAGAATGATAATACAATAACAAACAGAAGTAATCTGGCTCAGTGTGAATTCCCAGGTCCTCCTGGTTCAAACACACTGTTGGATCTGACTAAGGTCTGAGTGCTTCCACGTAAGTGTTCGCAACGGCAGACCACCAGCAACTGACAAGAAAGCTGTATATATAGTTGCAGGACTCTGCCGCCCCGCCCAAGCCACTCAGCCAATCAGGAGTCCAGCAGGAATCAGCTGATCATCCTGATCAGCTGACACATCTCCTGCCGGCATAAAGGTCCTGACTTCTGGCGCGCGCGTGCGTAGCATCCATCCAGGTGCACTAGAGATCCCAGCCGACCCAGACATGCGTTGCTGCGTGGAAAGCGCCGCGCTGGACGTGGAATCAGCCACCCTGCCGCCAGTACACGCGGCGGCTTCTCCGCGTTTTCTCACAAATAGAAGCTAACTGCAAAAAATCAATGAAGGTACAGAGTACAACAGAACCCATAGAAACTCTCTAACCCTCCCGTACCCTCCCAATTTGCTCTCTCCTTTAAGCTTGACTAATAAATTGACCACTGGTCATCAGAAGTCTTTCAGATTTCCAGGCATCCATGGGTATCCCTTGAGCTGCTCATGAGCATACCAAGAGGAGAACGTCAAAGGTTCCATAAATTCCTTGAGTTCATCTTAGAACTCCAGGCAATAATAAAAAAACACTATTTAATAAAATAAAGAATGTACAATCAATTGTTTAAATTGTACTATTAAGATAATGTATAATTAATGTGCAGCTTTTGGTTGAAATCGGAAGGACTGCACTGTATGGCAGTTAGGCTCTCTTGTAACTGCACATGCTATCACATCTTACCAATCACCACAGTTATTACTGTTATTAAACTGTTACACGCATGCTAGTGAACTACCTAAAATCTTCATTTTGACGGTGTTACTGATGCAAAGTACACAAGAAGGCCTATAATTTCTAACTTGGAGATAAGCTACCACAACATGTTTAACAGTCCACCAAGAACGCATTTACTAACCACAGATGATGTTATATTGGGCTATGAAATGGTTAGAGATGAGTCTGCAATGTGCTTGTATGCTGGGTGACCTACCTGTATAGAGGCCAACAATTACAGATGGTATGTATATATATATATATATATATATATATATATATATATATATATATATATATATATATATATATATATATATATATATGTATATATGTATATATATATATATATATATATATATATGTGTGTGTGTGTGTGTGTGTGTGTGTGTGTGTGTATATATGTATATATATATATATATATATATATATATATATATATGTGTGTATATATATATATATATATATATATATATATATATATATATACATATATAATGTATATAATTTTTATCATGTTTTATTTGAGAGGTTTGCTTGAAGGCCTTCAGAATTAGGCCCGGTTCACATTAGCGTTTACTAACGGAACTGGTCATACAGTTCCATGGTCCGTTCCTCTGAGCGGACGAAAAGATGCTGCAGGACCCAATTTTCCGGACCGTTTCGCTCAGCGGAACGGAAACGGAAGGTTTTGCAGCATATAGGAACCAGGGCCGGCCCGCCCATGAGGCGGGGTGAAACGTTTGCCTCAGGCGGCACTTCTGGGGGGGCGGCACCTGCCCGTCCATGGGTGTGGAGGGCCGCCCGAGCTGGAGGGGATAGCGGGCAGGAAGGGGGTATTGGGCCTAGCGGCGGGGAGGGGGGTCGGATCCCCCCCTCCCTCGCCTGGGTCCCCCGTCCTCCGCTCCCCTCCAGCTTGTTACGTCGCTGGCTGCAGCTATAAGAGGCAACGGGCGGGGATCACTCACCTCTTCCTCGCTCCAGCGTGCGCTCCACTGACGTCACTTCCTGCGGCGTAGCAGGAGTGTTTGTTTGGCTCAATAGATAATTTCCGACAGGTCCAATCTGATTTCAATAATTTTTCTGATCTTTTTTTCTCATAGAAGTTAATGGAAATCAATAAGAAAAACCATTGGAAAATCGATCAGAAAATGATCGGAAAATGGATCGGCAGTAAATCTGCTGAAAAAACTCTTTGTGTATTCCCAGCATATCTATAGCTATCTGATAACCAGTCAGAGAGGCGTACACTTGCTATACATCTAGCTGCATTGTGTAAGCAGGTATATGCACAGTAAAGGGCTGGCCTGTGTAAAGGTAATTTTATGTGACAGACCAATGCTGAACTGTGTATATGATGGACAGAGGCGCATGGCATAGTACCAGACCTGTTTCTGTATATGCTCTATCTTATTGCCTGAGGAAGCAGGTCACTCCCATGAAACGCGTTGTATTTTACTAGAGTATGTAAATAAATTGTTTTGCTACCTCCTCACTTTTAAATGTTTTAGATCTTTTTATCCTTCTGGCGCCTCTGTATCCATACTACATTGATGTTATTAAGGGTTTTTTTGGGCTTGAATTTGTCTTTTAAGTAAATATGTTATTGTTTATCTACGTGACATTGCATGCTTTACCGTGATTACTTACAGCACTTGCAATCTGCATTTTGAAGAAAGCAGCATTGTAACACTTCATTAAAGGAGCCTATTGGTTGAGCATAGTTATGAAAAGGATACTGTTATCTTCTAATTGCAGACTACCTGAAGTGTTCAGTTCCTTCCTGAGCTCTTCAGTGGCTTTCACTTCCTTCCTGAACTATCAAATAAGCAGTATAGTTAACTCAGAGCACAGCAAGACATTCATTTATGTTCTGAGACTTTGTAACACCTCATCCTCAGGAATGTATCTTCTGAGCGCATTACAGCAGACACTCAATGCAAATATATAGACGACAAGAAGTGTCCTTTTCTGCTTTTCTGAGAAAAAACTTTGTTGCAGCATTTAAATATCTAGCTTTTATAGTTTATATTTATATTTACATACTTCTTTCATTAGTTATATCTGGTGTATTGCATCCACTGACATTGATTCAGAATCCTGCATGACTTTACATGGGGGAGATTTTATGCACAGCAAGAGCTACCACCTGTGTACATGATCGTATCATATCAGAATAGCATGGATTCAGAACATGAAACCTAATTTACCTATAGTGACAACTAAGAACAACAGGAAACTGGCTGAAAATATATAAACTGACCATTCAAAGTTGTTGATTTTTGTGCTGCAGAGTTCTGTTCTTCAGTTACTTGTATCCCATATACATAAAGGTTCAGAAAAAAAATAATTGTTTTCACTATGCAGGCTGTCTTTCTGTCCTCCCTCAAGAAGCAGTACTGAGTGCCGGGTGGTGTGTGTTGCTACAGTGTACTACAACTATTGTTTTCACTATGACCCATATATACAATAAAACTTAACTGTCCCTGCGTCATCCACTTTCCCTGTCTGTCCGTCCGTGGCTTTTTTGTACTGCGCATGTGAGCAGTACAGACAGCCGTTGGGACGGGAGGTTGGGTCATGAAGCAGGGCGGGCGCGCGCGTGGCGGGAACACGCTTGCGCACTGACTGGCGGCGGTGTGGTAATATCACTACTTAGAGCCCGTTTTTAAATTGGCTTAGGTAGACTAGTCTGAAAATAAAATGAGTCAGATAGACTGAATGAAATACTTCACCTGATTCTCCCTCAATTTAATTGATATTCCTAGGGGGTTTCTACGCCACTCACAAGTACAACATTTTAGCTCAGGGCCCTTGAGCACTGTCGCAACTCAGGTTTCCTCCGACATCCCAAAAACATACAGATAAGTTAATTGGCTTCCCCCTAAATTGGCCCTAGACTATGCACAGGATATAGATATATGACTACGGTAGGGACTATATTGTGAGCCCTTCAGTTAGTAACAAGACAATATACTCTGTACAGCGCTGCATAATATGTCGGCGCTATATAAATACTTAAATAAAAATAAAGTCCCCTTGTGAATGACTGCCGCCATCAATGAGATGGTGCCATCATTCACAAGAACTGATACTTACACGTCCACGCATTACTTACTGTTTGCGTAGTAATACTACGCACAGGAAAGTTATGCACGGGGACATCTTATAGCCAAATAGTAAACTTACATCAACAATAAATTTTTTGTAATTAACCGACATTTTTTTACATTTAGAATGAACCCCTTGCCTCCCACACTCCCCAGTAGTAACCCCAAAACACTTTTGTAAAAAAAATATATATATACAATTAAAAAAATAATAATACATAAATAGTTACCTTAACGGGAACCTGAAGTGAGGAAAATTATTTAAAATAAACACATGACGTAGCTGCAAATGAATATTACATACTAACCTCACTATCAGTTCCTCTCAGAAGCTCCCCATTTTCTTCTTACGGTGATCCCTTCCAGTTCTAACAATATTTTGTCAGAATTGAAATATACCAGTTGCTGTCAGTTATATTTCAGCAGCTGTCAGTTACAACTGAATGTGCAAGGTAATGTCAGTGTTACCCTAGGGCTCAAGTAGGCAATATTACAGTTTAATAGTGTGCTGACCAGGACGCTGCTATGGGGTAATGGCCATTTTCAAAATGGAGGACTGAGAAATCCATTCATCACAGTTGACAAACAGGATGCAGGAGAGGAGAAAGAGATTGAGTAGTAGACTACGCGGGAGGTAAGCATGTCCTAGGTATGGGTATTTTGACTTTTTATTTTCAGTTCAGGTTCTCTTTAAGGACTGAACTTTTTTAATTTGTATGTCAAGACGGTATAATACTGTTACTTTTTAAATTATTGGCTTGTAATTAGTGACGAACGCAAAACTGAAAAAAAAACCACACCTTTATTTCCAAATAAAATATTTATGCCATACATTGTACTAGGGAAAGATTTAAAATGTTGCAATAACCGGGACAAATGGGCAAATACAATGTGTTGGTTTTAATTACGGTAGCATGTATTATTTTAAAACTATAATGGCCGAAACCTGAGAAATAATGATTTTTTTCAAATTTTTTTCTTATTTTTCCTGTTAAAACACAGAATAAAATTATTCTTATCAAAAAGTACCCCCCAATGAAAGCCTAATTGGTTGTGAAAAAATATAGATTGGTTCATTTTGATAAGTAGTAATAGGTGAATGAATGGAAGGAGCGCTGACAGGTGAAAATTGCTCTGGTTTTTTAAGGGGAAAAACCCTTGGAGGTGAAGTGGTTAAGCTACATAACTGAAGGTGGTGCATATTGTAGTAAAGAATTCAGCATAAGATGGTGTCTAATTCCATCTTAGGCCTCCTTCACACTGGAATGTTTTTGCTGGCGATTCACGCTTTGCTGATTCACAAATCGGCGATCAGCAAAGCACTGCTGCACAAGTAATCCTATAGGATTACTCTCACTGCAGCAATTGTGGCATGTTTGTGATTTCTGACGATTGAAAACGTGCTACATGCAGCATTTTCCCAGCGATTGTGTCACGATTCTTATTCACTGGAATGTGAATCGCAAAACACAATTGCCGAACACCACAATGCAAAAACACAATCGCCTGGTGATCGCAGTCGCAATTTGCGGTTTGCAGTGTGAGGGAGGCCTAAGTCACATTTTGCAGTAAACATTATCTACATATAAAGTCCTTGGAATTCTCTTAATTAATTACATTTGCTTAGTGGTGAAATGATACAAATTGAATTGCTTAGTGGTGAAATGATACAAACTATCCACTCTTGTCCTATTTTAAATATACCATGATGCAGATAAAGGAGAGCCCCTTCATAGTTACAAAGATAAATTCTATCTGCTCACTTTCTGCACCTGTTGTCTGAAATATAGGTCATTATATTTTGCATTTTCTGTGTTCACTGGTTGGTATGAGTACCACATCCCACAGAGTAAAGAGTGCATGGTTCTCAGAAGATGACAAGCGATAAGACATGGAGCTTTAAGTCTGATTCATCCTGTGGTTTCCATATGTGTCAGTGATACCACTCTTATGATCTGGTTTCATAGAAGCTTTTATATTTATGAAGGTCTTAATATTTCAGCTGCTGCAATTGTTCATCTCCTGCAGTCATTCATCCCTCTCTGCCTTCATTTACTGGGGACTTTGAACCAATTACTATATCTATATCTGTAACATCCTGTCTAGATAACTGATTCATTTCATGCGGTAATCTGACAAGTGCAACTGAATCTGGGATTGCATTTCTATATTTCTGTTACCAATGTCAGAAGCATCTTAAGTAATCTAGACCAGGGGTCCCCAACCTTTTCCGGCCCGGGGACCACTTTCTGACCAAATTTTTCTCCGGGGCCCGCGGGGGGTGTAGCGTCCTAGTGGACAGCGTCGTGCACAGCGGGTTACCGGGGGGAGGGGCATAGCTAGCATAGTTGCCCCAGTATAGGGAGTTTAGTTGCCCCAGTATGGCTAGTACAGTTACCCCAGTATAGCTAGTATAGTGCCCAGTAAAGCTAATATAGTGCCCAGTATAGGTAGGTAGTGCCCCAGTATAGCTAGTATAGTGCCCAGTGTTGGTAGGTAGTGCCCCAGTATAGCTAGTATGCCCCAGTATAGGTAGTATAGTGCCCCAGTATAGTTATGCCCCAGTATAGCTAGTATAGTGCCTCAGTATAGCTAGTATAGTGCCCAGTTTAGCTAGTATAGTGCCCCAGTATAGCTAGTATAAGTATAGCTAGTAGTGCCCCAGTACAGCTAGTATAGTGCCCAGTATAGCTAGTATAGTGCCCCAGTATAGCTAGTAGTGCCCCAGTACAACCAGTATAGTGCCCAGTATAGCCAGTATAGTGCCCCAGTATAGCAAGTATAGTGCCCCAATATAGCTAGTAGTGCCCCAGTACAGCCAGTATAGTGCCCAGTATAGCGCCCCTGTATAGTACCCAAGTATAGCTAGTATAGTGCCCCAGTATAAGAGCCCCAGTACAGTGCCCAAGTATAGCAGCCCCCACTCCAATCCCCCCCCCCCCCCCGCGGCCGCCGCTGCTGCAGTTACCTTGGCCGGCGGTGTCTTACATTCCCCTCTCTCTCTCGCCGGAGCGCGCCCCGCTGCTGCTGTGACGGAGAGGGAGGAAGCAGGAAAGAGAGAGCGGTTCCCATAGTAACGGCGCGCCGCTACAGGAAGCCGCTCTTTCTCTCCTGCTTTCTCCCTCTCTGTCACAGCAGCTGCAGGGCGCGCTGCTGTGACTCACACGTCACGCTGACAAGAGAGAAGGGGAATGTAAGATACCAAGCGGCCGCCAGAGATAACAGAAGCGGCGGCTGCAGAGGGGGCGGGGGCAAGAGGACAGTCCCGCGGCCCAACTGAAAGCGTCCTGCGGACCACCAGTGGGCCGCGGACCACAGGTTGGGGATCCCTGATCTAGACCATTAAGATTGAAGACACAAAAACATGAGATTTGGCTCTCAACTTAAAATCTATACATTCGCGTATAACCAAATTTTTCAACACAAAAAATCTGCTGAAAGTTTATTCCCAGCTGTGTCCTATGTCTGTGCCCGCTCCCTTTCTTGGCAACGTGGCGTGCGGTATGCAGCAATAGGAGGACCGATCTGTGTTCCAACTATGAGAAGCTAAAGAGGGATCTCCGGCACTGAATGTGACTCTATTGCTCTTTCCACTCCTCTTCATGTAGCCACCACAACAGGGACACAGGTCAGTCTTACTGTTTCTGCATGCTGCACACCATTATACCGGGGGGAGGGGGGGCAGAGGCGTAGCTATGGGTGGGCAGGGGGGGGGGCACATGTCCCCGGGCGCAACATTGTAAGAAGGTGCAGAGCATGACCACCGCAACCCCAAATGAGTAAGAGGAGGCTCGCTGGCTACCCAAAGTGCCCCTGCTTCTGTTCCTACCTCTGCAGAGGAGTGTAGAAGAGCGAACAGCAGCAGAACAAGGGGGCACATCTGGCTAACTATAGGGGGTACATCTGGCTATCTAAACGTCGGGAAGGGAGGCACATCAGGCTATCTAAATGGGGGCACATTTGGCTATCTAAACGGGGGGAATGGGGGCACATCTGGCTCTCTAAACAGAATTACAGTACATTCGGCTTCACCCATGACCACACCCACATTCTGATGCATGGCCATGCCCAATTTGTCTAGGGGGGCGCAAAAACTCTCTTTCTTGTCCCCGGGCGCTGAAAAGCCTAGCTACGCCTCTGGGGGGGCGGTCACAGACACAGGACACAAAGGGTATGGGACATAGCATAGCGGGGCACAGCAAGAGTGCAGGATCACTACATGATCGCTTATGCTCATGCCTACAGCAACGACTGTTTAACACTGCTGCCCCTCTATGTGTCTGGATCCTTACTGCCTGAGCCTGTCAACTAACCTTGTCTTTTGGCATCTGTGTTCCGGCTAACACTGAGGCTTCTTTAACATTACATAACGCTTGCAGGAGCCGATTTCCTGGAGGCGATATGATCTGCGGCATGGACATCAGGATGTTGCGGTGCGGTGCTGATTAGCAGCGGTAGTTATAATTCACCCGACGGTAAAATGCTGGCTCCGGACGATTAAAAGCCTCCGGGGTGCGTCAAACCGCAATGCACCAAAACGCAGCATCGGATGTGAAAGGTAAAATGAAAGTCTAAGGACTTTCATTTTACCTTGGTTAACTTTGCATCAAAACGCAGGAAATGAGCTCTAATGTGAAAGAGCCCTGTGCAGTGTGTGTAAGTTTCTGCAGTATTGTGCAGACTGACAGAGGAACTAGCTGCAGCAGATAAATGAATAAATGTCACAGCTAGAACTATATTTTTTCTTAGCGATTTCTTACAGACTTAAAAAGAACACAGTTCAGCTGTAGTGTGCCCTGTGCAGCCCAGATGCACCTAAACACAGGCACTTGCCATGGGGAGGGTGATGCCGAGTGAATGATTCAGAGTAAAATGAGCCATAAATTACTTTTCTCTTATGTTGCTGTCACTTACAGTAGGTAGTAGAAATCTGACAGAAGCGACAGGTTTTGGACTAGTCCATCTCTTCATAGGGGATTCTCAGGGATTTATTTATTTTCAAAAGCACTTAGTGAATGGCAGTTGCTCTGTCCAACTGCCAAAAAACTGTGTAAGGAGCAGGGAAGCTGGCCAGCATCATTGTTTAAATCCTTTTTAGGTACAGTGACCAGATTTTTGTGGCCTCAACCTGGGACGGGTGGGGGGGGGGGGAAATGGGGGGGTGCTGAGAAATGTGGTGGCCGCGCCGACAAATGGGTGTGGCCATGACATTCTATGGGCGGAGCTAACGTAGTGATGTAACAGCGAGGCATAAGAAAGCAGTGTTTATGCCATGATGTGGTCAAACGAGGATTCGCATCATGGGTGTGCAGAAACTGTGTGATGCTATTTAATAGTATACCGTAACCCCAAAGCAGCAAACATAGCCAACTATCACCATTAAATAATAAATGCAGCAACAGTTACCCCAGACAGCACAAAATAAACGCAATTGGCAACATGTCAGCACAAAATAAACGTATTGCGGGCAACATTTCAGCACAAAATAAACGCAATATGGGCAAACATGTCAGTACAAAATAAACGCATTGCGGGCAACATGTCGGCACAAAATAAACGCAATGGAGGCAAACATGTCAGTACAAAATAAACGCATTGCGGGCAACATGTCAGCACAAAATAAACGCATTGCGGGCAACATTTCAGCACAAAAGAAACGCATTGCGGACAACATGTCAGCACAAAATAAACGCTATGGGGACAAACATATCAGTACAAAATAAACGCATTGCGGGCAACATGTCGGCATAAAATAAACGCATTGCGGGCAACATTTCAGCACAAAATAAACGTATTGCGGGCAAACATGTCAGTACAAAATAAACGTAATAGGGGCAAACATGTCAGTACAAAATAAATGCATTGCGGGCAACATGTCGGCACAAAATAAACGCAATGGGGCAAACATGTCGGTACAAAATAAACGCAATGGGGGCAAACATGTCAGTACAAAATAAACGCAATGGGGGCAAACATGTCAGTACAAAATAAACGCATTGCGGGCAACATGTCGGCACAAAATAAACGCATTGCGGGCAACATTTCAGCACAAAATAAACGCATTGCGGGCAAACATGTCGGCACAAAATAAACGCAATGGGGGCAAACATGTCGGCACAAAATAAACACTATGGGGGCAAACATGTCAGTACAAAATAAACGCATTGCGGGCAACATGTCGGCACAAAATAAACGCATTGCGGGTAACATTTCAGCACAAAATAAACGCAATGGGGGCAAACATGTCGGCACAAAATAAACGCAATGGGGGCAAACATGTCGGCACAAAATAAACGCAATGGGGGCAAACATGTCAGTACAAAATAAACGCAATGGGGCAAACATGTCGGCACAAAATAAACGCAATGGGGGCAACATGTCGGCACAAAATAAATGCAATGGGGGCAAACATGTCAGTACAAAATAAACGCATTGCCGGCAACATTTCACCTGGAAAAAAAAAGCATGTACTCACCTGACAGAAGTCGTCCTCTGGTGTGTGTGAAGGTCCCCAGGCTCACAGGCAGAGTAGGGCTACGGCAAGATGGCGTCCGGAGGCGGAGCCCTGTACTGGAGACACAAATAGTCTCCAGTACAGGGCTCCGTCTCCGGACGCCATCTTCCCGTAGCCCTGCTCTGCCTGTGCCTGCCAGAGGAGGAATATGCAGGCTGCTGGGGAATGAACTAGCACAGCGTCTATGAGATGCTGCGGCTAGTTCATGTACGGTGGCCAGAGTCCCGAGGCCGGGACATCCCACTGCTAAAAGCGGGACGTTTCCCGGGACCTCATGCAGCCTGGGACAGTGCCCTCTGAAGGCGGGACGCATCCTCGGTAAAGCGGGACGTATGGTCACCGTATTTTAGGGAATGTCTTTATAAAGAATAAAACCCTTGCTGAGAATCCCCTATGAAGAGATGGACTAACCCAAAACCTGTCACTTCTGTCAGATTTATGCTACCTACTGTAAGTGACAGCAACATAGGAGAAAAGTAATTTATGGCTCATTTTACTCTGGAAAAAAATGAGTGGACCTGACAGAGATTGGCTATTTTTGCCTAACTCCGCGTGGAGAGCTGCAACAGCGCCCCCGCTGGAGCCAGGAAAGGTAAATAAATCAGCGCTTCTGCAGCTACAGGGGAGTGGGAAGCCTCATTGGGACCGTATGGCTTCCCCCGCCCGAGGTGAGTACCCCCAGGGGAACTTTTTTTTTGTTACAGGTTCTCTTTAATGTAATATCCTGGTGGCAATAATATAACGATATACCTGCAAAACGTGTTGCAAGTGGAGTTAATCCTAATTAAGCAGTTTTTTGCCCAAAATAGACTATTAGTGCCTTCTGTTTGGAGGTAACTCCACCACTAACACTAACTTGCTACATTCCATATTGTTCACCCTCAGTGGAGGGGTGTTACCCCGTGCTTCCAGCTGCTACAGAGAGCAACTTCTTAACCCGAGCGGGATCGGGTTTGTTCTCTATTTAGTATATAATTGTATATCTGCCCTTTCAAAGGGAAGGGCAAAAAAGCACACAGTCTTCTCAGCGGGTGATTCACCACACCCAAACCTTTTTGGGGTTTGTTCTCCATACCTGCTTTTACAGTGGTCACCTTTGAGGTGACCCTGTCAGGCTTGTCTGGCTACTTGCTATAGGTCAGACCGTATGCTCATATGACTGACCTATAACACAGCCCTAGCACCTGCGTAAACTCCTGCCTATTAACAACTACAATACCCTGCAGGTAGATGTAGCATACAACCTGGCAAATAGCATTCACCAAACACAGCAAGGTAATGCAAACACAGTATACGTGAATAGTCACCTGAGGCCTATGGGCTGAGGAAATCCAGACGAATGTGTAATCACAATACAGATGTGTAGTCAAAACTGTCCGGGATCAGGGCAGGCAGCGCAAGGTCCTGAAAGGAGTCATCAGGAGGTCTGGAGGTCGCTCTGACATCATCGCCGGGGACCGGGACGGACCTGCAGTAAACGGCTGCGGGCAGAGCTGCGGCGAGGGACGTCCTGGGAGCTTGGAGCTGGAGGAAGCCCCCAGTAAGTACTATTTATTTTACTATTTCTTCCCTGATGACTCCTTTAAACAATCTGAGGTTGGCAAGAGGAAATCCAGTAAGATGCAAGGTCAGGTACAAGCCGGGTCAATAACCGGTGATCAGAAGAAACATAGACAGGTGTAATCCAGGTGGGCAACAGGTAATCAAATCTGCAAGAAGCTTAGTCAAGAGACAGACAGGAATCTGCAGCAAGACAAGGCACTTGGTGTGAGCGCAATCTCAGCTACAAGCCCAGCATAGGCAAGTCAGCTGACTCACCAGTACGCATGCTGCTACTGTTTACAGCGGCGGAGCGCGTACTGAGGACGCATTCGCCGCTTGACCAATATGGAAGGAGCACCGTGCGCTCCACTGACATCAGAGCTTCACCGAGAGGCCTGTGTCTCGGCGTGGGTCTTATTTGTGACCACCTTCGTTTGGTACATACTGCACAATATTGGGCTTTTGGTTTCTTCTCTTTGTGTTCACTACAAAACACTTTTATCAGGCTTAGGAAACAGGTTTATAAGGTATTAGTGCGAAAAAGTTCAAAGGGTTGTTATTTCTGTTTGTTTTGCAGCTAAATAAAACTCATTTTACATCAGACTGTCATGAGTGTAACGGCTAATGTTTAGAATCCAGCCTTACAAATTCAGATCTTAAACTGAAATAGAAATATGAGACTGTTCTGTGTTACTATTGTACTGTTTACGACAGCATGCTCACACTATTGCCGCTACATGAAAACCTGTCGCCACTGATAGACCCGCACCATGCCAGCCAGCACAGCAGCCAAGCCAGCCGCTGCTAAATGTGATGTTTGATGCACACATTGCTAAATTGTGTTTTGTGTGAGATCTGCCTGCTTAATTATAATCCGAGAGGTGGATGTTAAATGTTTATTTATTACATTCCATATTTGTTTTTGTATGAGAACTGTGTATTATTTTTTTAACACCCCCACCACTGTCTTTGAATTACACCACTGCGAAGTTCATGTACATTTAACCCATCATAATATGACCCATCATAACCGTGCCCATTTACCCCCAACCTGATGTCCAGGTGTGCCTTGTATCTTCCAGGATCATTGAAAAAAAAATCTGGTTACTACATCACTGCCGAGTTCAGCGTTAGTATAACATTGGAGGAAGAACAATCGGATCATATGTGATTATTTGTACTCACTCTTGAGCACCTCTCAAGAGCTATTCTCTAAATGTTATTTTTTTTAAATGGGGAACTCCATAAAGTTTTATTGAACTGAGTATTGAATAAGACTTAAAATTGTAATTTGTACCTTTTTATTTTTTGTTATTCAATACTCAATCAAATTAAGTCTCTGGAGTGCCCCTTTAAGCGTAGCATGAGGGGGAGAAAAAGCACCTACTGTCAGAAATGATTCATTGTCTATTCAGATGAGCAGTTGTGTTTAGTTTTGTGGCTGTTCCTCTGTTACTTTTGTGAAGCAATTTGTTTTGTTTACCTATTACAGTAATTAAAACAGAACATTTCCTGGACATGGAAAGTCTTCCCTGTCTTTTTGGAATTGATCTGACTCTCCTGGGAACTTTTATAACCTGAGAAAAATTGCAGCTTTGCTTGTTGATTTTAATGAATATGTGTGGGCTTCCAGCAGTAGATACAACTGGGGGGCAGATTTATCAAAGCAAGTGGAAAGAAAATGATTGCAAGTTTGCTGCAAAACTGGTGCAGTTTCTTACTGAGACCAATCAAAACTCCTGATCTGGGCATCTGTTCCAAACTTGCATCAGTTTTGCTCCAGTTTTCCTAGCACTGGTTTCGATAACTATGCCCGACTGTCACAATAGGAGTTTGCAATAAAATATTATAACAACCAGTGTGTTTTATTGGATCTTAACTTCTTCACTCTGGAAAAATGTGTATGGGGCCTGCAGGGCGATGTTAAACAGCACAGGAGATGGGCGCATCCGGCACCACCATAGGTCGTAATAGGAATTACGGCCATAGCTGGTCATATAACATGTTTTATGCAAATAGCATCTAGGATTTGCGCATGCATTGTGTGCATAACACAAGTTTGGCTATGTGTGCAACACGTCATGCTGATGACGTTAATGCCAGTAAAACTTGTGCACTGCAGTTTTAAGGGGGGGGGGGGAGGGGGAATCAACCTTGTTCTTTGTGATTCAAAGCTAAAAGGCAGGTTCTTTTGTATCTATAGATGCTTTGAATAATCACCCTCTGTCCTAAGGCTGGTTTCACACCAGCAACCAACAGTTGATTGGATGATCGCATTGCACCGCAACGCTTTAAAAAGGCTTTGTAGATACATGCAGCAATGCATGGTAACCTCACTTCCGACAGCAAGCCACAGTATAAATGAGGATCTCTAGCACTCACTTCTTGTGGCCGAAATACGAATTGCACGGAAGTGTATTGAAAAAATACACTTCTGTGCATGTGCACCGCAACACGAAAAATATCTGCAGCACCATTCAGTTACATTATATCCAGTCACTGCACATCGCCACGGATGTTGACCGGTTATGCGCTGATGCTTTTGTGTCAGATCGGATGCTTCTGGCGCATTGCACCGCATCTGATCTGGAATGTCCCACAGACTTTCATTGGGTAACGCCATGCAATGAAAACATCCAACATTGCATTTGAAAATAATGTGAGCAACTATTTAATAGTATAACATTTATGGTATACACTTTTAGTAGTTAGATTGCACATTTTTTACAGATCTGCATAAGGACTATAAGGGGAATAATTTCAAAGCAGAAAGGGACAAGTGAGATATGGCAAAGCAGGTAGGGCGGTGCTGATATCGGTGGAGACTGTAGTGGGTGGGGTGTCAGTTAGGGCTAAGCATCGATAGAGGGATGGCTTCAAGTGAGAATAGGGCTAAGTTTAGAGATAGTAAAAGAATTACTGGTATTCTACTATCTTATTTCCCATTGCCCAATAATAGAATATTGGTAATTTTACCAATATTCTGCTGGAGGCCTACCCCTGCACCTAAATTACTGCAGTGTCCTTTTTAGATGTACCCGGGAGATGTTTCTGAAGTGCAGACAGTCCTTGTTGGGACCTGTGAGTTAACTTTATAAAAAGGACAATATGGGTTGTGGCCAACACTCTCCTTTCAGATATTTCCAAGAGAAGGTGCAATGCAGCTATGGTTCACATGTATTTGTTAGGGGATATTTCAATAGGATCTCCATGCTTATTACTTATGTAGGAATGACTGAAGGTATCTGGAAAGGCCAGACGGAGGGAGTGCCAGTGGAAACATTACAGCACAGTTTGCTTCTTACAGTGATCTCCTGGTAACACACTGTTTAACAGACTCACATACAATTTGGGAGGAAGATAGAATAATGTGAAAAATGCCGTCTTGGAATGCAGTAGCTGACTTTCTGGGATCAACTCCAGTTCCAAAATTAAACCTCAAGATATTAGAAAGTACCTGAGTCAATCCCACACCAAAATAGAGAAAATATTTCGTGGGAGGGGTGTGTGTGTGTGTGTGTGGGTGTGTGTGTGTGTGTGTGTGTGTGTGTGTGTGTTTGCACTTGCACGCAAGCATGCAGAGGAAATGGTAGACATAGACTTTGCATTTCTGTTTAGAATTTAGAAGGGAAGATGTGGGAATAGATATATGGCAGCTGTCACTGGTGTTAGTATTTTGCAGGTGTATGTTCTGTGGCTGTCATCTTGAATCTAGCTGTACCACTCACAAAGTCACCTATTGCAAGATAAGTGTTCAGACTTTCCAGACTTCACTGGCTGCATTCTTGATTTAGGCAGTGACTCACTAGATAGGAAGGCTACGAAAAGGACAGCTGCCCGGGAGCTTTAATATGCACCAATGGCAACGTCCATATTTCTTCCTCTCATAAATACAGGTAGTAAAAGTTTTTTTTTAGTTTTTTTAACATGTGCAGGTTTACTTTTTCACAACTTGACTTATAACAGAGAAAATGACCAGCACATGTGTAGCTTTGCCTTTGACAAGTATGTCAGCACACTGCAATTCAGCAAGAGCTTATAGTCATTTTGCTCCCACTCTAACCGAAAACCTCCCAAACCAAATCCTGTTTAATGTCACACACCGAACTTCCCGGGATTCTAGGGTCCTGTAGCCTAGCAACAGACCAAAACCTAACCGCCACTCCCAATCACGTGAGCCGCCGTCCGAGGCTTGTGATTAGTGGCGCGGGTCTGCCTGAACACTCTGTCCAATCTGTGCGCGAGATCAGTGTGTGTGGGATGTCATATTACAGTGTGGTGTGGCTGGTGTTGTACACGGTTGGAATGTATGACCAAGCATCTGCATAACACAAAACAGCCGTGGCATGCCCCCCTACAGTGCCCGCCACACACCTCTTCTCGCACGGCTGCACCAGATACCTACACATAGGCAGAAATAATAGGAAATCCATGTTTGAGGATTTTATGCTCCCTGTAATATTTATTTAAATGCTTTGTTTTCTTGTTTGTGGTCTGTAGATTGTATAATTCATGTTTTCAATCTCTCATGGGAAATAGGAAGTCTATGATGCTATGTTTATATGAGAATGACTGTTAATTCCTCTGTAATGCTTGCCCTGCTTACAACAGTCACTTTTACTAGGCTGAGTTGTAGCTAAAGCAAGACGTATGACTGGATGTCATGGAAACAAGCAAAATTATTGCCACAGAGGAGGCCTGGATTGTAGCATTAAAACCTTTTAGGCCAATTTAAGATTGGTCACTCACTTATTCTCTTAACAAAATAACTTAAGTAGGGGTGAGTTGGCCAGTAGACGCAGCTTAGTGAGTGAAGAAGGGTCTGGCCCAATTTACAACTCAAACCCAAATCTCACCCCGTATACATAGCAGGGGAAAGGTAATTTCAAAGAAAAGAAAAGCGACATTGAAGTCACCATTCATAAGATGGCAACTGATTTGCTTTATTTCACAGAGTTTGGACACAGGATCACTTGAAACAGTATTAAGCTAAGCTAGATACTGACAGGGCTTGGATACTACTTTAATCACTTCTAGATGCGGCCAACTGAAATATACAGATAAATTATATATGCTCAGCGCAGAGTCCAAAAACAAAAGACGAGTCTTCAGCAAAGGATAAAAGCAGGCAAATCTCCACCACAATATATATTGGGTTCACGGCACAGCTCTGCAATCATGGATACCCAAAAAAGGAAAGAGGCTTACCAGCTGGTGACAACCCACATTATAAGGTTGTATCAACGCTTTGGTAGGACATCAGGAAGCAACAGTCTGTCCAGGATCCACCAATTCAGCAATGATTCCTCTCACGAATGGATATCAGTAAACATCATAAAAAACAAACAAACGGCAACTCTAAGTGTAAACCGTTTAATATAGAGTTTTCATAGTAAAAACAGCTTAAAAATAGCATAAAAATAGCATAAAAACAAAACTTACATACGGGGCCCATGCAATGGGAACCCCGAGAAAGTTGCACACGTGTATGGGTCAGCGGTAAAGGATAGTATGAAGGTGCCGCCTGTCTCCTTCCCGACCGGTTTCGCAAACTAGCGTCATCAGGGGATTAAGGATAAAAGCGGCTGGCACCAAATATATAAACTTTTACAATAAAGAAAGGGGTGGGGCTATGAACACCAACAGTCAAGACCCCTCCAATAGAGTATAGATCAGACTCTACTAGGAGAGTGACTATAACCCAGATCAATACACATTGAAAACAATGGGATATAAGATTAGAAGCTTGAAGTCTCCAGTGGCTAGACAGCACAGTGGTCAAGGGCCCTGTCTCTGACACAGGAATCCCAAGTTCAAGTCCTGGCAGCCAACACTGTTTTTTTTTTTTTTTTTTTTTTTTTTTTTTTTTTTTTTTTTTTTTTTTATACTATAGTATGCAATACATACTGGCATATATAAAACCAGAAAGTGCACATTATAGAAGGTGAATAAGTGAAAAATTACCTAGACAGAGCCAGATAGATATTAAGTGAAAGCCAAGGTCCGAGAATACAGAACTGAATAGTGAATAAATGGCCGGCATAGGGAACTTACAAAGAGGAAAAACATAGTCCTCCTAATAGGATAGACAAACAGCGCATAGCTGCATTGCACGTCATCTACAACGCCTAAGCGGCAGAACGACATACATGTATAAAGTTGATGCAAAAAAAAAAAAAAAAAAAATAAAAAATAAAAAAAAAATAAAAATTATAAAATGCGTCATTAGTAACGCTAGGGGGGCAAAGTGCCACATATGCGTAAAATTCATGCGGCAATGCGTGTATGGTGCACAAACCCAATTTATGCAGGGATACACTTGGACTATATAAAACCGTGTGTAAAACGTATGCATAAAACGTATGAAATATATGAGATTATGCATGCGCCATTATTAATCGTGAAAGAAATGTAATAATCAACGCTATCACGTGAATGAGAGGTACACCGAGAACATAAAAGGACTCATATGTACCAATGAAAAATGGTGCACATGCCCACGTGACAGGGGGACGTGTAAAGAGAAGTAGAATACTAGTGAGCTCCTTATAGGAATGTGCATAATATTTCGCGCATAGACGCGTCGAATAAATAAGAATGTACGAGAAGGAAACAAGAGTGAGAGAAAGAAAGGTCCCATTAACCAATGTCGAAAGAAATTGCCAGTGAGACAATTCCCCCATCTAAACTTTTTCGGGAAATATATACAGTACATATATATACACATATACATAGTCGAGGGAATACCACACCAGATATGCCAGTAAGTATAGCAAAAGGTTATACAAGTGACCTTAAAAATAATATTAAGCAAGTAGGCCAAGCAGACCGACACACATGTACAATCACAGAGTAAAAGTATCAAAAATTATAAACAGTCATAAAAATTATGAATTATTAATAAAACAATTTACGTCCAATTCAACATTCAGCCCATCTGGGCGTAGTGTTCGCAGTTTGAAAATCCATTCGGTTTCTAGTCGTGAGACATCTCTAACCCGATTTTGGCCTCTCCAGTTTTTCTTAATGCTATCTATAACGCAGTATTTCAAAAGGGAAGGGTCCTTATGATGTGTGGTAGCAAAATGTTTGGGTACTGGATGTCCCATAGATCCCTTACTGATCAGGTAGATGTGTTCCCCCAGTCTTTCCTTAAAGGATCTGGTAGTTCTACCCACGTATTTTAGACCGCAAGGGCATTCCAATAGGTAAACCGTGAAAGTGCTATCACAGGTGAATAACTGCTTAATTTCAAAGGGCCGTGAGGTAGCGTTCCCCGAAAAGGTGTGAATTCTGCGTGGCATGAACTTGCATGCTTTACATCCTTTACACTTACCACATCTATAAAAACCCTTAAGTGGTACTACACTGGAAGGGCTTATTTTGGGTGGATCAATATGGCTATGCACAAGACGATCGCGCAAATTTGGCGCTCTCCTGAATATAATCTCAGGATTGTCCGTAAGCAATGGACCAATCACTGGATCGCCTTTCAAGAGATGCCAATGTTTGCGCAAAATCTTTTTGATATCTCTGTGTTGGAAACTATATTGAGTGAGAAATTTAACACCACAATTGTCTCTCAAACTAACAGTCTTGGTCCCTCTATTAATAGGCCTGTCTTTCTCACCAATTTGGTCTCTAACAACCTTTAAGTCTGCCTGACCATATCCCTTGGCCTCAAACCTAGTGATCAACAGATCACTTTGCAAAACATAATCTGAGGGCAGGGTGCAATTTCTCCGAATCCTGGTAAATTGGCTCCTGGGAACTCCTTTTAACCAGGGGAAATAGTGACAGCTGGTAACAGGGATAAAACTATTTCTGTCGGTATCCTTAAAATAGGTCTTTGTAATAAATCTATCAGATTCCAAACGAATGGTCAGATCGAGAAAATGTATTTCCTCAGGACTACAAACGCAATTAAATACCAGATTATCGGTATTATCATTAATATGGTTAATAAACAATTGTAAAGATGTCTGATCTCCTTCCCATACCACCACCACATCGTCTATGTACCTCCTATATAAAAGGAGTTGGGGAAAGCGAGATTTATCGATGAATCGCTCCTCCCAAACAGCCAGAAATAGGTTAGCGAGGCTGGGAGCAAATTTCGCTCCCATAGCCACGCCAACCCTCTGCAGGAAGTACGATCCATCGAACCAAAAATAATTGTGGCTCATAGCGAAATTTAAACACTCCACAATAAACGCAGCTTGGTCAGAACTAAATTGATCGTTTTTCATTAGACATATGCGTGCAGCTTCAACTCCATCTTCCTGATTGATAACAGTATACAGGGATGATATATCGGCTGCCATCAAAATGCAGGGACCCTTAAACAAGAGAGATCCCAGCAGCTCGATTAGATGGCTAGAGTCTTTGAGGTAGGACGGGATAAAAGGGACTAAAGGTTGAAGGAAGTGGTCCACAAATTCCCCCAGCCTGGAAGTGATTGAGTTAATCCCACTAACTATGGGTCTCCCCGGTGGCCGTATGGGGTCTTTGTGAAGTTTTGGGAGATAGTAGATAACCGGGGTTCTGATATGAGAGGGAACCAAATACTCCGCCTCTAACTTGTTCAGAAAGCCATCGGATTCACCCCTAAGGATCAAACTACTCAGTTCATCATAAAAACGATGTCCTGGATCTCCTCGAAGGGGGAGGTATGTGGCACCGTCGCTGAGTAGGCGTGCCATCTCAGCTTTGTAGTCAGCCCTATTAAGTAGCACAATACCTCCCCCTTTGTCAGCAGGCTTTATTACTAAATCTCTCTCGTCCAAGAGAGCTGTCATAGCTTTCTGTATCTCAACATTACCCCTAGGCTTCCTTGTATCCAAAGCATAAATATCTTTAAACAAAGATTTCTTAAAGGCTTCTATAGAATGATTATTAGCAATCAAAGGATTAAACGTGGAAGCATTCCTGAGTCCACTGTTCAAAAGATTTCTTTCTAGGCTGATATCCACTGTACTAGTGGTAGGAGCAGTCTTACTAAGAAAGAATTTTTTAACATTTAGATGTTGAATAAATTTGTGGGCGTCAATGAAGAGTTCAAATTTATTTAAAGGTTTGGGGGGGGCAAATTTTAGGCCCTTGTCTAGTAGCTTCAGCTCTGAGGAGGATAGCCTGTGTGAACTGAGGTTAAATATACCCTCCCCTATATGCCCATCCTCTTTTTGTTTCTTAGATTGTACCCTCCTTCCACCCCTATTGCCCCTTCTGTTTCTGATTCCCTTGTGTCTTTTTCCCTCGTGGCTGTTTTTGGGTCCGTAAAAGGGGTCAGGGGTTCTTCCTCCGAAAAACCAAATTCAGAATCTGATACATCAGAAAGCGGCTCAAAACGGTTATAGACAGAGACATGACTATAGTCAGGTGCTGGCGGTTGGGGCTTAAATGGTTTGGGAACCCACTGTTTTGGTGGTCTAGGTCTACAAAGTTTTTTGAATGGCAATGGGTGGTTGGGTTTGAAATCCTGGGCATAATAGTCTAAGGGACGATTTCCAGAAACATTAGATGGATAAGACACAGGATTAGATCCCCCATTTACCGGCCGACCTGAAGGGTGGTTAGGCACAACATGGGGAGACCTAATACGTGGGTGGGTGGGCCATCTGGGATTTTCATGGGGCTTTTGTGGATAATAATCATCCCGCGATCTATTTTGAAATCTTTTGGGACTATAATTGCCCTTTGGTATAGGTCTCGGTACATCTCCTGATCCTTTTCCATAGTATGGCCTGGGAGGGTAGCGAGGGGGGTAACGTGGTTGAAATTTTGGATGTGGATTATCTATAGGAGTTCTAGGTCTGGTATCTGATGGGGGTACATTATCCACTGGCTTATTTATTTTGTTCTTTTCTTTCTCCTTTGCATCCTGTATCTGCCATTTAAAGACCTCTCCCTTTTTATAATCTAATATATCCCTCTGGTATTTCTTTTGTTTTTTATTTTTAATTTCATTATCAACTTTCCTCAAATAACCTTGTAGGTCATTTGACAGGGCTTCATATTCATCAGAGTCCTTATATGGGTTAAGTTTCACCTGAATTTGGTCTATGTCTTTATTAAACATATTTAGGCGCTTTTTCTTTCCCTCAATGAGGATCTCCATTAGTTCCTTGCTACACTTTTTAAAAAAGGTGATAAGTTTCTCATCAGAGATGGTTATTCTCTCCTGCTCGTTAGGGATAAAATCCCACCTGAGTCTTCGCGGAGCAAACCATAGATTCCTCTATGTCACATGACATCTCCTGACACAAATCAGGAGCTATGTCGATTGGCTCCTGAGTACTTGATCACTACCACTGAAGAAAATGTGGGCAGTCAACTCTCCTCGGTTCCTCTGATGATTGCAGCTCCCCTCTGTCCAGCATTCAGTCAGTTTTGTACTTTCACAAGTACCAGATCCCAACTTCATTATGACATCCAGCTGGGACTTGCAGAAATATGAAGCTGGCTGAGGTGCTGGATGGAGAGAAGCCTGCATGTTGCTGGAACCGAGGCAAGGTGAGTTAAATACCCATATGCTTCATGTGGCCAATCTCTGCATATGGGGGACCACCATGGAAACTATGGGGGACTACTAGACCAGCAGGGAAACTATGGGGACCTCTAGACCACCAGGGAAACTATGCTTGATCACTAGATCACAAGGGAAACTATGGAGGTCCATTAGACCACCAGAGAAACTGTTGGTGGACCACTAGACTACCAGAGCAACTTCGGATGACCATTAGACCACCAGGAAAACAATGGGGACCACTAAATCACCAGGAAAACTATCTACAGTAGCACATTTTATTATGTAAATGGCTTAAAACTGATAGTGTAATGGGTGAACTGTAATGGGTGAAAACTGATAAATTATGTATTGTTTCATTTCTTTTCCTTTTTTTTTTTTTGCTTACAAAAGAATAGCAAATAACATTATTCTTGGGAGAAAATACTTCCGAAAGAAAGAGTTGTTTGTCCCGAAAAAAATATGTACGTATCATTTAGCAGTTCTAAGTAGTAATAAAGTAATTGCTGATAAAATAGGGATAGAGCTAAAACGTCAAAACTACTCTGGTCCTTAAAGAGACACTGAAGCGAAAAAATATATATGATATAATGAATTGGTTGTGTACTATGAATAATTACTAGAAGATTAGCAGCAAAGAAAATATTCTCATATTTTTATTTTCAGGTATATAGTGTTTTTTCTAACATTGCATCACTCTATAATATGTGCAGATTACACAACACTCAGCATTCAAAATGAGTCTTTCAGAGCAGTCTGTGAAGTAATGAACTCTCCTCTAGCAGAGGAAAAGTAAACAGTTCAATTACAGTTGAGATAATAAAAGTCAGATGACAGCCCTCTCCAGACTAAGGGCTGGTTCAGACGGACGTCTGTGTGGCGTCGCGTCTGGGGGCGTTGCGGCGGCTGCGCGGTCAGGCTTTCAGTAGCCTTCGGTCGCGTCGTGATGCGGTCGCGTTTTTTTTCCCCGTAGGGGAACATTAGCCGTCGCGGTTGGCCGCTCCCTGGAAGCTACATGTTGCTTCCAGGGGCAGCCCGAACGCTCGCGAAAATCGGGACCCAAACGCCGCGTTCGGGTAAAAGCGCGCAAAAGCTCGTTGTAAACGCTCCCATTCACTTGAATGGGAGCGTTTACCGCGACGGTCCGAACGCTTGCGGTGAACGCTCCGCAAGCGTCCGTCTGAACCAGCCCTAAGTTAGTCGGAGAGCTTAATAGCTTTTTTGCATAGAGATAACAACTGGAGTTTCTCAACTCTTCCTGTACTGGAAACAATTAGACTGATGTATCTGATCTTAATGTTTTTTTTTCTTAGCTGTACTACACATACAAATCATAATATCATTATTTTTTTTTCGCTTCAGTGTCTCTTTAAGGGAGTCCTGAAATGGTTACCAGCTCCCTTTATGATTGTTAGTATGATATAAGTAAATAATTCATTAGGTAGAATGAGACCACTTTGAAATATTCATAGCAGGTTAGTCAGATGTTAAAGTGAACCTAAAGTCAGGAAGAAAAAATGAGTTTAACTCACCTGGGGCTTCCCTCAGCCCCCTGAAGCTGATCGGTGCCCACGCTGCCTCCATCAGATGATCCTGGACTGGCCGGCTGCGACTTCCGGTTTCGCCGTCACCGGCCGACAGGCTGGGAACGCGAGTGATTCTTCGCGTTCCCAGCCAGAATAGCGCCCCCTATGCTGCTATTGCGGCCTCCCTATGCTGCAATAGCAGCATAGGGGGCGATATTCTGGCTGGGAACGCGAAGAATCACTCGCGTTCCCAGCCTGTCGGCCGGTGACGGCGAAACCGGAAGTCGCCGCCGGCCGGTCCAGGGACATCTGATGGAGTCAGCGTGGGCACCGATCAGCTTCAGGGGGCTGAGGGAAGCCCCAGGTGAGTTTAACTCATTTTTTCTTCTTGACTTTAGGGTCACTTTAAAGCAGAGATGAAATCACAAATTAAAATAATGCTAATGTCTCTGCTAATGCAATGCATGCACAATGTTAGGTATAATGATCGATATTACCTTGATCAAAAATATATATTGAAATACTGATACCTTTACCTTCCTTCAGTCAATGTGAAATATATTTTATCAGAAATCTGGTCAAACATTGATTGCACTGCAGCTGCTGCTAACTTTTCACTGGTAAGTGCATTACAAAGCTATGGATATTCATAATGGTGAATGGAATAATAATATCCTTAACTTCAAAAAACTATTGTGAAACAAGTGTCCCAGTATTAAGACTCAAGCAACTCAACTCAGATGATTGTTTTGGGCCATCCTGCCTGAGAATTTACCATGTATGCTACACTGCAGGATGCCACCCACTTGTTTCCTGCCCATAATATCTGCACCCTTCTTCATAGAACAGCACTCACTTCTTGGCTATAGATGAGCAGCATGTTGGTTCAGTGCTTATTCCCAGAACTGTTGCCCTAACAATTAATTAATGATAAATAATGCACAAGTCATTAAATACTTCTAGTACGATGTGATAAACTTGATTATACTGACTGAATAGGACACCTGTAGAAGATAGTAGAGAAGGTCGATGAGATGCTGATAATTCTGGCTTGCATTCGATTTTCATGTAAACTGTATACAGCTTGAAACTGAGACAATCAAATGCACTTGCTCTGCACTTTGATTAGCCTGGTTTCAAGCTAAATATAAATCTCATTAACTGTTCCTTACCACATTAGTTGAAATCTACATCCTGCACGTGGCTGCGCTGCTCTGACAGGACGTAGATTTCAACTAGCCCGCCGTGCCCTCCTGCCGATACCGTCGATCGCGTCGTTCACTCGCTGCCGCAGTTCTCTTGCTCTGCTGTCTATATGACGGAAGAGTTCTGTGAGCCGGTCAGGAGCCGCTTTCATTGGCTCCTGACCGCGTGATTACTGTGAGCCAATCACATTGACTCACATTGATGGACAGGGTCAGGAGCCAATGAAATCAGCTCCTGACCAGCACACAAAGCTCAGCCGTCATAGCGAAGGCAGAGAGAGGGGCCTGAGGCGATGGGAGAATGCCGTGACCAGTGAGAACGCCAGGTCTGTGTGGCAATTCATCGGTAAGCATCGTTTTGTGGTACCAGCAGTCTCTGGTCCTCAAGGGGCCAGAGATTGCTGGTATGCAAGGGGTTAAATGCGCAGTCAAGCTGGAATTTTGTGTGTGTGTATGGAGTGTACACCAGAGGACACATAAATGTTCTGTGTCAGTGGATCCTTTAAAATCTAGATCTTGGGGGCAAAAAATAGAAAAGTAAGTAAGATCAGAATGTATATTTATGGGAAACACCAGGAACTAGAATGCTGAGGTTTCATCCCGTGTGACTGGCATTGAACAAATGAAACATTTTATAGTGCTATTTTGAGTACTGAATGTCTCATGTTTGAGCACAAATTGGAATTCTTCATATCCTCAGTATATGAAAAGGTCTTAAAATGCTCTTGTCATCTATTTCCTGTCATTTCATTTCCATCAACTGATTTGTCAGATAAATTGGGGTTGGGTTTCCCCTATTGTTTAATGCTCAACTTTGTGACTCACATACACATCATTTTCTAAAATAGAATATCTACCTGTGGACAAGAGAACATCACATTCCAGAGACCACTCACAATAATTATATTAATCAAGCTCCTTCTAACTCACAAAAGATAATGTACTGATTTTAGTTATTCTTGGTAATATTAATATTAGGTAAAGCATCCATTTGTCCTCAAAACAGCCTCAACTCTTCATGAAATGTTGTAGCATACATACCCTTGACATAATATAGAGTTATAAATCAAAATTACATACAGTTATTTTGAGATTTGGGGCCCTCATGATTGCAGAGTATGGATTTGAATGTTTCCATCTGAGGTAAGGTCTAAAGAATAGTGATAAAGTGTACCTCAACCACTTGCCGACCGCCCACAGCCGATGGGCGGCGGCAAAGTGGACGCCGAAAGGACCGCAATACGCCCATGGGCGTTGCGTCCTTTCGGCATGCCAGGGGAGCAATCGCATCACTAGTGACGCGCGCTTCCCCGGCAACTGGCTCCGCCCACCTGTGACGACAACCCGCCGGCCATTCGGAAGCGCCGGCGGGTTGTTAGCCCCACGATCGCCGCATACAAAGTGTATAATACACTTTGTATTGTATACAAAGTGTATTATACAGACTGCCTCCTGCCCTGGTGGTCCCAGTGTCCGAGGGACCACTAGGGCAGACTGCAGCCACCCCAGTTTGCACCAAACACACTGATCCTGCGCCCCCCTTCTCTCTGATCGCCCACAGCACCCCTCAGACCCCCCCCCCCCCTGCCCACCCCCCAGACCACTGTTTGCACCCAATCACTCACCTTATCACCAATCAATCACTCCCTGTCACTATCTGTCAACGCTATTTTTTATTTTAGGTCCTAACTGCCCCCTGGGGGCTCCTGATCACCCCCACCCCTCAGATTCTCCCCAGACCCCCCCCCCCCCCCCCCCCGAGTACTGTATGCATCTATCCCCCCTGTAATAACCCACTGATCACCCATCAATCACCCCCTGTCACTGCCATCCATCAATCAGCCCCTAACCTGCCCCTTGCGGGCAATCTGATCACCCACCCACACCATCAGATCGCCCGCAAACCTGCCGTCAGATCACCTCCCAAGTGCATTGTTTACATCTGTTCTCTCCTCTAAACACCCACTAATTACCCATCAATCACCCCCTATCACCACCTGTCACTTTTACCCATCAGATTAGACCCTAATCTGCCCCTTGCGGGCACCCAATCAACCGCCCACACGCTCAGATTACCCTCAGACCACCCCTTATCAATTCGCCAGTGCATTATTTACATCTGTTCTTCCCTGTAATAACCCACTCATCACCTGTCAATCACCTGTTAATCACCCATCAATCGCCCCCTGTCACCACTGTCACTGCCACCCATCAATCAGCCCCTAACCTGCCCCTTGCGGGCAATCTGATCACCCACCCACACCATCAGATCGCCCGCAAACCCGCCATCAGATCACCTCCCAAGTGCATTGTTTACATCTGTTCTCTCCTCTAAACACCCACTAATTACCCATCAATCACCCCCTATCACCACCTGTCACTGCTACCCATCAGATCAGACCCTAGGGCACCCAATCACCCGCCCACACCCTCAGAACGCCCTCAGACCCAAGCCCTGATCATCTTGCCAGTGCATTGCTTGCATCTATTCCCCCCTCTAATCACACCTTGAGACACCCATCAATCACCTCCTGTCACCACCTGTCACCCCCTAGCACACCTACCCATCAGATCAGGCCCTAATTTGCCCCGTGACCCGTGAATAGGACGTTGGGCCCCTTAGGGCACCTAGGATGCAAAAAAGTGTCACACATGTGGTATCGCCGTACTCAGGAGAAGTAGTATAATGTGTTTTGGGGTGTATTTCTACACATACCCATGCTGGGTGGGAGAAATATCTCTGTAAATTACAATTTTTTGATTTTTTTTACACACAATTGTCCATTTACAGAGATATTTCTCCCACCTAGCATGGGTATGTGTAAAAATACACCCCAAAACACATTATACTACTTCTCCTGAGTACGGCGATACCACATGTGTGACACTTTTTTACAGTCTAGGTGGGCTAAGGGGCCCAACGTCCTATTCACAGGTCATTTTGAGGCATTTGCTTTCCAGACTACTCCTCACGTTTAGGGCCTCTAAAATGCCAGGGCAGTGTAGGAACCCCACAAGTGACCTCATTTTAGAAAGAAGACACCCCAAGGTATTCCGTTAGTAGTATGGTGAGTTCATAGAAGTTTTTATTTTTTTGTCACAAGTTAGTGGAAAATGACACTTTGTGAAAAAAAAAAAAACTATTTCCGCTAACTTTGTGACAAACAATAAAATCTTCTATGAACTCACCATACTACTAATGGAATACCTTGGGGTGTCTTCTTTCTAAAATGGGGTCACTTGTGGGGTTCCTATACTGCCCTGGCATTTTAGAGGCCCTAAACCATGAGGAGTAGTCTAGAAACCAAATGCCTCAAAATGACCTGTGAAATCCTAAAGGTACTCCTAGTATGTTGGGCCTCTTAGCGCAGTTAGGGTGCAAAAAAGTGCCACACGTGTGGTATCGCCATACTCAGGAGAAGTAGTATAATGTGTTTTGTGGTGTATTTTTACACATACCCATGCTGGGTGGCAGAAATACCTCTGTAAATAGACAATTGTGTGTAAAAAAAATCAAAAAAATTGTCATTTACAGAGATATTTCTCCCACCCAGCATGGGTATATGTAAAAATACACCACAAAACACATTATACTACTTCTCCTGAGTACGGCGGTACCACATGTGTGGCACTTTTTTGCACCCTAACTGCGCTAAGGGGCCCAAAGTCCAATGAGTACCTTTAGGATTTCACAGATCATTTTGAGAAATTTGGTTTCAAGACTACTCCTCACGGTTTAGGGCCCCTAAAATGCCAGGGTAGTATAGGAACCCCACAAGTGACCCCATTTTAGAATGAAGACACCCCAAGGTATTCCGTTAGGGGTATGGTGAGTTCATAGAAGATTTTATTTTTTGTCACAAGTTAGCGGAAATTGATTTTTATTGTTTTTTTTCACAAAGTGTCAATTTCCGCTAACTTGTGACAAAAAAAAAAATCTTCAATGAACTCACAACGACCTGTGAAATCCTAAAGGTACTCATTGGACTTTGGGCCCCTTAGGGTGCAAAAAAGTGCCACACATGTGGTATCGCTGTGCTCAGGAGAAGTAGTATAATGTGTTTTGGGGTGTATTTTTACACATACCCATGCTAGGTGGGAGAAATCTCTCTGTAAATGAACAATTGTGTGTAAAAAAAATCAAAACATTGTCTTTTACAGAGATATTTCTCCCACCCAGCATGTACAGCAATACCACATGTGTGGCACTTTTTTGCAGCCTAACTGCACTAAGAGGCCCAAAGTCCAATGAGCACCTTTAGGCTTTACAGGGGTACTTACAATTTAGCACCCCCCAAAATGCCAGGACAGTAAACACACCCCACAAATGACCCCATTTTGGAAAGTAGACACTTCAAGGTATTCAGAGAGGGGCATGGTGAGTCCGTGGCATATTTCATTTTTTTTTTTGTCACAAGTTAGCAGAAATAGAAACTTTTTTTTTTTTTTTTTTTTGTCTCAAAGTGTCATTTTCCGCTAACTTGTGACAAAAAATAAAATCTTCTATGAACTCACCATGCCTCTCAGTGAATACTTTGGGATGTCTTCTTTCCAAAATGGGGTCATTTGGGGGGTATTTATACTATCCTGGAATTTTAGCACCTCATGAAACATGACAGGTGGTCAGAAAAGTCGGAGATGCTTCAAAATGGGAGAAATCACTTTTTGCACCATAGTTTGCAAAGGCTATAACTTTTACCCAAACCAATAAATACACACTGAATGTTTTTTTTTTTTTATCAAAGACATGTAGCACAATAAATTTGGACAAAAATGTATACAGAAATTTAACTTTATTTGACAAATGTTATCACAGAAAGTTAAAAAAAAATGTTTGACAAAATTCATGTCTTTTTTGATGAATATAATAAAAAGTAAAACTCGCAGCAGCAATCAAATAGCACCAAAAGAAAGCTGTATTAGTGACAAGAAAAGGAGGGAAAATTAATTTAGATAGTAGGTTGTATAACCCAGCAATAAACTGTGAAAGCTGCAGTGGTCTGAATGGGAAAAAAGGCTCTGGTCCTTAAGGGGTAGAAAGACTGTGGTCCTCAAGTGGTTAAAGTCAAGTTATGGTGACCATGAAACACCTGGATTTTATGTAGATGACTAAAAGTAACTACAGATCTGTGCACAAAAACACTGCAATGTACAGTTTAACCTTCTGAAAAGAGAAGGTAACCGCATATAGTGTGATCGGTTCCTATATGTACAAAATAGAATAGCCATAATTCATCACTTCCGTGCCATGGGTGGAGCCTTGCAAATCATTACATCTTAGGCCCCATTCACACTTGCGTTTTGGCAAGTAAACGGACCGGATCCTGATCGGATCCTGACCTGATCCTGACCTGATCCTGATCAGAACCGTACGGTCAGGTTTTTGTAGGCAGTGTGTTCTGTGCCTTCCGTTTCCCATTGGTTTCTGTGTTCCGGATGGTGCTGTCAGGCTCAGGTCCAGCTCCGGCCTGGGTGCGTGGGCCGGAGATCCGGACCAAAAAAATAGCGCATGTTGGAAAAGAGTCCGGAGTCCGGATCCGATCCGGCTCTGGTACGTACGGAACGGAAGCGTGTGAACGTCCGCATAGACTTTACATTGCTATGCCGAACGTACGTTCCGTTTGTACAGTATGCGGTCCGGATCAGATCCGGAAAATCCGGATAGCGAACGCTAATGTGAACCGGGCCTAACACATCATTGCCACAGTTTTTACACTGGTTTAAAGGAACTTAGTTGCATACACAAACAGCACAAATATGAAAGCTTCCTAAATAACGAAAGAACAATTTGAAAAGAGGAGGATCCCATAGGAACCAGCATTCATCTGACTGAATAGACTTGAAATTATGTTTCAGTTTGTACATCAAAACAGCTCTGCTTATTTACTAACGTTGGGCTAGTGCACACCTAAATCGCGATTGCATTCCCTAGCACTAAGTGATTTGCAATAGCGATTTTGTGAAGCCATTTTCAGATTTTTGCTCATTCATTCAAGCTGTATCGCTCCATAAAAATGCTACATGCAGCAAAATCACTACGCTGTTGTGGGAACAGCCTCATAGGGTTTCAGTAGCCAAGCATTTCTCAAAGCACTGGCGATCTGAAAAGCACTCAGAAGCGCTCTTGGTGTGCACCAGCCCAAAGTCTTAAGCGCAATCTACATGATACGATTCTATTTACGATCCGATTAAATCCGACGTGTCCGGTCGGGATTCGATTCAATTCGATTTACCATTGCAAAACAATGGCAAATCAAATTGAATCGAATTCCGATCGGACATGTCTGATTTAATCGGATAGTAAATAGAATCGTAATCGAATTGTACAAAGAATCGTATTGTGTAGATGGGGCTTTATTTTTAACAGAGTCCACCACCTGTAATTTATTCCCATGACAGCTGTAAGGGTGGCATCTCTCCCCTGCATGTACAGTACATCTGAGAAGGTAGCAGCTGCCCACTAGAAGTCACATGTGGTGGTTTTCTGCTGCCCTGTAACTGCACCATATGCAAGCCACTAACACGTATGATTTCAAATGCTGCCATTTGGTTGCATTACATAGCATGGCGTAACATTGCCTGGCAGATCAGCAGCTGAACTGCATGCCAAGCACACAGTTCAGCCCTCCGTATAAAACAGACCTACATGTCCTATGTACACTTACTTGGTCTCATTATTGAACCTGAAGTGAAAGCATATTTACCAACCTTTCGAGGTGAGAAAGAGGGACACAGCCCTGCCACACCTCTAATCATGCCCCTAGTAATGCAGACCCCAAAGAATTAATGAGCAAGAGATGTAGTTTTATAATTCAAACCACTCTGATCATTTCTATTATCATTATTTTTCCTTCATATTAACATTTGAAAATAAAAAATATATCAATTTAGGATAGAAATAAAGTTTAGATCCTGTTAAACACATTTTTTCAATAGAAAAATTCATATACTGTATATACATAGAGCTGTATATCAGTCCAGAAAGAAAGACAAATAGAGAAGAAAGAGTAACAGAAGGATCTGTGTGGAGGCGGATGTGGGCGGGCCGCCACATGTGCTGGCTGTCAATCTAGCTCCCGTTTTCGAAACATGCCGGATTGATTAGTTCTACATATTGTCACAAACCTGACACATATAAGACCTGATGCTATAAAAGAGACATTTTCACTTTATCAGTTTTCACTATGCATTGATGAATAATGTGTTACCCCAAACAGCTGTATGCAAGTTAGAATAATTGACTCGCCAGTGTTTAACCATTTCGGGTATTTTTCACCTTATGCATCAGAGCAATTTTCATCTCCCATTCATTCGCCAATAACTTTACCACTAATTATCACAATAAATTGATCTATATTTTTTTTCCGCCACCAATTGGGCTTTCTTTGGGTGGTACATTTTGCTAAGAATTATTTTTTTTCTAAATGCATTTTAACAGTAATATTAAGAAAAAAATGGAAAAAATCATTATTTCTCAGTTTTCGGCCATTATAGCTTTAAAATAATACATGCTACCATAATTAAAACCTATGTATTTTATTTGCTCATTTGTCCCGGCTATTACACCATTTAAATAAAGTCCCTATCACAATGTATGGCTCCAATATTTTTTTTGGAAATAAAGGTGCATTTTTTAGTTTTGCGTCCATCACTATTTACAAGCGTATAATTAAAAAAATATTAGTAATACACCCTCTTCACATGCATATTAAAAAACGTTCAGACCCTTAGGTAAAAAAAAAAAAATTATTGTAATTTTTTTTTCAATAAAAATGTTATTTGGGTAATTTTTGGTGTGTGAGGTAAACAGTTAATTTTAAATGTAATAATATGTGTTTATTTAATAAAAAAATGTATGTGGATGTAGTTTTACTATTTGGCCACAAGATGGCCACAGTCAAAAAAATGTTTTAGTCCTGGAAGCCAACGTTTGCTTCCAGGAAGCATAAGGAGGATGGGAAACTTTTTTTTTTATCAGAAAGACCGCGGCCTCTGATAAGAAGCCGTCGTTTTGTCTGCCGGGGACTTAGATCAGTGAATGGAAACTATGTTCCCATTCATTGATCTCCGGGCTAATGGGGGGCGGCACAGGCACAGACGCACGCAACAGCACAGCAGCCGCCTGGACGTGATAATCACACGCACTACTGTTGGCTGAACGTCCACCTTGCGGGAGGGTCCGGCGGACTCATCGTTGCCACTGGTAGTGCGTGTGTACGCACCTTAAGGCGTATTATGGTATGTTACAAAATGCCTTTTGTGTAGCAATTGATTAGGCTATCAAAATATGATGTACAGTATATAACAAAAAATGTAATTACCCAGTGGGTCTGTTCCTGAAAAAAAAGTTAACTGTTGATTTATATATTGTTTTCCGCCACCTCACTTTTCATCTCATTTCCTGAGTATTTGATTCTTCCATAGCGGTTGGGCAGGGTTTTCCTTCTCAATAAACAATGGGCTCTGTACAGAGGTCAGTCAGGACACTGACAAGTCTGGCAGAGAGAATGCAGCCAGCCAGGGCCAATCCTATAGAGGTGCCAACACAGCAGTTCTCACTAAGGCTTCTGCTCACTGTACTGTAACTGGAATGGCCTTGAGTCAAATGTAATGAAGTTTAGTTACCAGGTGTGTCAAAGAAGATGGACTTAGTTAAAAAGCTTTTTAAGAGGGGGCATTTTAAATGTGTTCCATGAAACACAAAATTGCCTTTGCTTCACAAAAATCCTACTATGTCGCTATTAAATCAAACAGAAATTATATCTTTTTATAATCTAAAGAAAAATAGGCTTATTTAGAATGTAAAAGAGATAACTAATGCTGGGAATACACCATGAGCTTTTTTGGCAGATGGATGGCTAGATAGATAACGATGTGATTTTATCATAGACGTGAATGGAATGTGATCGGAAAATCCATCAGAAAAAACGATTAGAAAATCAACCAGACGGTAAATCTGCTCATAAAACTCATTGTGTATTTCCAGCATTAGAAGCAACCTATTCAACGTGTATAAATATATATATTGTAGTCCCTTACACACTCCAATGAGTTCTGGGTCACCATGAGCTTGCTGGTTAGTCTGTACCTCTCGGTTTACAAGCCCTACTCCATAGAGCCAAATTAATCCATGCCATGCACTGATGAGGATCAAACAATCCGAAACAGCCTGTATGCATGTTGGATTATTATGGCTCTGTACAATTTAACAAGCTGACACATCATTGCATTCCAGCGGTTCTGGAGGTGTGTTTAGCTTCTAAGGGTACAATGGTTAATTTGCATATATTCAGCAGTGGTGCTCTGGGAGACATCTCGAGCTCACTCCAACCTGAATTATCGCAAATTCTTTCTGTTTTAGGAAAGCAATTTTTTGTTTTTATAAATATATACAAAGGCAATTTAAAAGCAATGGCAAATGAGCGCTTGTTCCCTAGGTCTGTTCAAAAGTATAAAAGTATATGATCTAGGCTTGGATTATTACTTTATTATTAGTATTTTATTTATTTATATAACGCCTACATCTTCCATAATGCTGTACATAGTACAACACAAATATTGGGAAGCATAGATACATGAGAAATTCAAAACTCTGTACAATCAGGACATCCAGCAATACTGTGAGAATCTGCTCAGCTGCCTGTGCAGACAGGCAGCGTTTTGACCACTGTTCACGTCTGCATTCTGCAGGTCTCTTTAAGAGAGACTTTCTGTCAGTTCTGCAGCTTGTGTTGCTGAGGAATTTGCATACATTAGTCATGCAAATCCGTTACCTGCCTTCTTTTGATGACTAGCACTATAAAAGCATTTTGCTCCCAGAATGCTTTGCTGGACATTTCCCTTCCATGGTCTGTTCCTGATGGACACTGCTGGAGTGTCAGCCATTGCTATCTAGTATAGTTAATTCCTGGGAGTTGCTTTAGGCTCCCCTTCTAGTCCAGTCAGGTTGTATTATCTGTTTTGCCTGTTCCGTCTGTCTTGTGTTTGGATTGTACAAGCCCTAGCGTTAGCGGCTGTGGATCCTTCTGATTGAGTCTGGAGTGTAGGTTGAAACAGCGGTTGTTTCTGCCTACCTCATCTGTTCTGTCTGCCGTGTGTTTGGATCGCACTCGCCCTAGCGCTGGTGCTGGGGATCCTTCTGTTCTGTCTCCTGGGATCGCGCTAGCCACTTTTCGCTAGCGCTGGGGATCCTTCTGTTCTGTCTTCTGGGATCGCGCTAGCCACTTTTCGCTAGCGCTGGGGATCCTTCTGTTCTGCTACTCTGTCTCCTGGGATCGCGCTAGCCACTTTTCGCTAGCGCTGGGGATCCTTCTGTTCTGTCTTCTGGGATCGCGCTAGCCACTTTTCGCTAGCGCTGGGGATCCTTCTGTTCTGCTACTCTGTCTCCTGGGATCGCGCTAGCTACTTTTCGCTAGCGCTGGGGATCCTTCTGTTCTGTCTTCTGGGATCGCGCTAGCCACTTTTCGCTAGCGCTGGGGATTCTTCTGTTCTGCTACTCTGTACTTGGATCGCGCTAGCCACTTTTCGCTAGTGCTGTGGATCCTATCTCTTGCTTGTCCCTGTTTTCGTGTGTCTGTCTTGTCTGATTCGAAACGCTTGCTGTAGGCTCGGTGAGGTAACCGTTAAGCAAGCGCTCGCGTTCTCTGTTTCGTGTTTGTCTGTCTTTGGTTAGTTAGGCGTGCTTGTCTCTGTTGTGCGTAACACGCGGAGACCGCGCACGAACGCGTGCACTGTTGCGAATGAGTGCGGTGTTCGCGTTCAGCTAGCATTTGTTATTTTCTTTATCTTTCTCTTTGTATGATTTGCTGTGCCTTTGCTACCCTTGTGCTCTGTCCTGCTCAGTCTTGTGTCACTATTGGCAATCGCCATTCTTGCGATTGCGTTTCCTACTTCGTTTCCGCCGTTGTGTGTTCGCCATCGCTGGGTGGCGACTAATTTGGTGGGCACACATTGGTTCTGTCCTTTTGCTCTGTTCCCTGTGGGCTATCCAGCCCTGCCTGATTGTACCTTGTCCCGAATCTGTACAATTCCCATTTGGCATCTGTGGCTGTGCAGCGGCTGTGTTCACCTGCACTCCACAGCGCCATCTGCCGGTGGGAATTGCCCTCTGCGGGTGCATAGCACCTAGCCTGGGTGTCCGCAATAATACGCTTGTGGAGGAAATCCGCCGCGTCAGCGCACGTCTGGTGCGCTGACCACGGAGACGATTCCGCAATCGTTACAGAATGTCCAGCCAAACCAAAATTCCCAGGGCAGAGGGAACCTTCGATTTTGTTCAGATGTCATTGCCTGAGGCAAAGGCATATGTGGATCCTATTATAGGTAGGATCGCACACTACATTAAAGCAGTTAAAAAGTCTGTCCTCGTTCCTGACCCCAACCCATATGGAGATTACCTAGATACTGGGTTGTTTGAACCGCCATTTGCCTCATGGGAGATTGGGGCCTTGTTGGAAGAGTTTGATTTCGATTGGAAAGCCTTTTGCGATTTTTATATCGCAAAGAGCGCGGATGACCTGAATGATTGTCTCGACTCTATGTACCTTTTGATCGATTCTGATGAATGTGATGAGTGTGATGTGGATCTGGTGATTTATGTGTGGCAGACTATTTTGGACGAATTGCACACACACCAACCAATTATTTCCAATAAAGAGACACCATTGTCACATGATTATTCCTGTCTTTCTGGGGTAAAGCAAGTGAGTTTGGACACTGTGCGACCTGAAATGAATTGGTGTGCCTCGACTGTGGACACCTGCGTGAATTCTGATGGAGTTTCTCCCGTTTGTTTAGAGGTTA